>NC_086326.1:153287625-153485125 GCF_036172605.1 Pelobates fuscus | reverse complement strand
TCTCTCTCTGTTCCCCCTCTCCTTCTCTCTCTCTCTCTCTCTGTTCCCCCTCTCCTTCTCTCTCTCTCTCTCTCTGTTCCCCCTCTCCTTCTCTCTCTCTCTCTCTGTTCCCCCTCTCCTTCTCTCTCTCTCTCTGTTCCCCCTCTCCTTCTCTCTCTCTCTCTCTGTTCCCCTCTCCTTCTCTCTCTCTCTCTCTCCCCCCTCTCCTTCTCTCTCTCTCTCTCTGTTCCCCCTCTCCTATCTCTCTCTCTCTGTTCCCCCTCTCCTATCTCTCTCTCTATGTTCCCCCCCTCTCTCTCTCCATGTTCCCCCCTCTCCTTCTCTCTCTCTCCATGTTCCCCCTCTCCTTCTCTCTCTCTCTCCATGTCCCCCCTCTCCTTCTCTCCATGTTCCCCCCTCTCCTTCTCTCTCTCTCTCCATGTTCCCCCCTCTCCTTCTCTCTCTCTCTCCATGTTCCCCCTCTCCTTCTCTCTCTCTCTCCATGTTCCCCCTCTCCTTCTCTCTCTCTCCATGTTCCCCCTCTCCTTCTCTCTCTCTCCATGTCCCCCCTCTCCTTCTCTCTCTCCATGTTCCTCCCTCTCTCTCTCTCTCTCTCTCTCTCTCCATGTTCCCCCTCTCCTTCTCTCTCTCTATGTTCCCCTCTCTCCTTCTCCCTCTCTCTCTCTCTGTCCCCCTCTCCTTCTCTCTCTCTCTCTTCCCCCTCTCCTTCTATCTCTCTCCATGTTCCCCCCTCTCCTTCTCTCTCTCTCTCTCTCTCTGTGTCCCCCTCTCCTTCTCTCTCTCTCTCTGTTCCCCCTCTCCTTCTCTCTCTCTCTCTCTCTCTGTGTCCCCCTCTCCTTCTCTCTCTCTCTCTGTTCCCCCTCTCCTTCTCTCTCTCTCTCTCTGTTCCCCCTCTCCTTCTCTCTCTCTGTTCCCCCTCTCCTTCTCTCTCTCTCTGTTCCCCCTCTCCTTCTCTCTCTCTCTCTCTGTTCCCCCTCTCCTTCTCTCTCTCTCTCTCTGTTCCCCCTCTCCTTCTCTCTCTCTCTCTCTGTTCCCCCTCTCCTTCTCTCTCTCTCTCTCTGTTCCCCCCTCTCCTTCTCTCTCTCTCTCTCTGTTCCCCCCTCTCCTTCTCTCTCTCTCTCTCTGTTCCCCCTCTCCTTCTCTCTCTCTGTTCCCCCCTCTCCTTCTCTCTCTCTCTCTCTGTTCCCCCCTCTCCTTCTCTCTCTCTCTCTCTGTTCCCCCCTCTCCTTCTCTCTCTCTCTCTCTGTTCCCCCTCTCCTTCTCTCTCTCTCTGTTCCCCCTCTCCTTCTCTCTCTCTCTCTCTGTTCCCCCTCTCCTTCTCTCTCTCTCTCTCTGTTCCCCCTCTCCTTCTCTCTCTCTCTCTCTCTGTTCCCCCTCTCCTTCTCTCTCTCTCTCTGTTCCCCCTCTCCTTCTCTCTCTCTCTCTCTGTTCCCCCCTCTCCTTCTCTCTCTCTCTCTCTGTTCCCCCTCTCCTTCTCTCTCTCTCTCTCTGTTCCCCCCTCTCCTTCTCTCTCTCTCTCTCTGTTCCCCCTCTCCTTCTCTCTCTCTCTCTCTCTGTTCCCCCCTCTCCTTCTCTCTCTCTCTCTCTGTTCCCCCTCTCCTTCTCTCTCTCTCATTCTGTTCCCCCTCTCCTTCTCTCTCTCTCTCTGTTCCCCCTCTCCTTCTCTCTCTCTCTCTCTGTTCCCCCTCTCCTTCTCTCTCTCTCTCTCTCTGTTCCCCCTCTCCTTCTCTCTCTCTCTCTCTCTGTTCCCCCTCTCCTTCTCTCTCTCTCTCTCTGTTCCCCCTCTCCTTCTCTCTCTCTCTCTCTCTGTTCCCCCTCTCCTTCTCTCTCTCTCTCTCTCTGTTCCCCCCTCTCCTTCTCTCTCTCTCTCTCTGTTCCCCCTCTCCTTCTCTCTCTCTCTCTCTGTTCCCCCCTCTCCTTCTCTCTCTCTCTCTCTGTTCCCCCCTCTCCTTCTCTCTCTCTCTCTGTTCCCCCTCTCCTTCTCTCTCTCTCTCTGTTCCCCCCTCTCCTTCTCTCTCTCTCTCTCTGTTCCCCCCTCTCCTTCTCTCTCTCTCTCTCTGTTCCCCCTCTCCTTCTCTCTCTCTGTTCCCCCCTCTCCTTCTCTCTCTCTCTCTCTGTTCCCCCCTCTCCTTCTCTCTCTCTCTCTCTGTTCCCCCCTCTCCTTCTCTCTCTCTCTCTCTGTTCCCCCTCTCCTTCTCTCTCTCTCTGTTCCCCCTCTCCTTCTCTCTCTCTCTCTCTGTTCCTCCTCTCCTTCTCTCTCTCTCTCTCTGTTCCCCCTCTCCTTCTCTCTCTCTCTCTCTGTTCCCCCTCTCCTTCTCTCTCTCTCTCTGTTCCCCCTCTCCTTCTCTCTCTCTCTCTCTGTTCCCCCCTCTCCTTCTCTCTCTCTCTCTCTGTTCCCCCTCTCCTTCTCTCTCTCTCTCTCTCTCTGTTCCCCCCTCTCCTTCTCTCTCTCTCTGTTCCCCCTCTCCTTCTCTCTCTCTCTCTCTCTGTTCCCCCCTCTCCTTCTCTCTCTCTCTCTCTGTTCCCCCTCTCCTTCTCTCTCTCTCATTCTGTTCCCCCTCTCCTTCTCTCTCTCTCTCTGTTCCCCCTCTCCTTCTCTCTCTCTCTCTCTGTTCCCCCTCTCCTTCTCTCTCTCTCTCTCTCTGTTCCCCCTCTCCTTCTCTCTCTCTCTCTCTCTGTTCCCCCTCTCCTTCTCTCTCTCTCTCTCTGTTCCCCCTCTCCTTCTCTCTCTCTCTCTCTCTGTTCCCCCTCTCCTTCTCTCTCTCTCTCTCTCTGTTCCCCCCTCTCCTTCTCTCTCTCTCTCTCTGTTCCCCCCTCTCCTTCTCTCTCTCTCTCTCTGTTCCCCCCTCTCCTTCTCTCTCTCTCTCTGTTCCCCCTCTCCTTCTCTCTCTCTCTCTCCATGTTCCCCCCTATGTTCCCCCCTCTCCCTCCCTCTCTCTCTCCATGTTCCCCCCTCTCCCTCCCTCCCTCTCTCTCTCCATGTTCCCCCCTCTCCCTCCCTCTCTCTCTCTCTCCATGTTCCCCCCTCTCCTTCTCTCTCTCTCACCCTCCAAGGGGTTCAGCCACCTCTGGTCGGCGCACACCTATGACGTCACGAACAGAACTGCCGATTCCAGACGGAGAAGGGCGGGGCATGTGCACTATGGAGGGGCGGTAGTTAATCAAAGTGACGTCACAGAGTTCGATCCGCCCGGCGCCATGTTGGATGAGGGCAGTTCTCCTATTAATCCCTATGAGCAGTGTTGGCATCAGATAGCACAGGGTTAACAGTAACCCCTCATACTGAGCTGGACAAACAGGACCTCAATATCCTGATATCTGCCCATTACTGCCCCCAAGTAAAAGATGTGTCCTTTAAAACCACTAATGCATTCTGTTTCTCCTCTTCCTTTCCCTTCCTTGGATAATGAGGTACTGGAGATAGAGATCCTGGACACTCCTTTTTACCCCTTGTATAGCTAGATATATTCACATTGTTCTTATTATGGACTATGCACTTATATGTTATGTTCTTAAGATGTATGTGTTAATTTAAGCTTGAAATGTGGACATATATAGACACATGGCGCCCATGAGAACATGGAATGATGAGAAGGGTAGTCTGCTTCAGCTATACGAATGGAGCGACCCCCGAAAGCCGGGCTATGTCTCTCCCTGCCGTTCGTATAGACGAATGAACAAGCTTTTAAGTCGTACTAACGAAGGAACATACGAAACAGCTGAATAGAAACACCCCCCTTGCCGAACGGGCGGCTGATTGGACGAACGGAGGAGGGATTTCCCCTCATATACATGGAACCAAGATGGACGCAATATACCGATTGAAAAAGCCTGCATAGTGGGCGAAACGCGTCTCGGACGCCAGTAGAATCTAATTTATATACTTTGACACTTGCTTTTGTTTTTATCTCCCTAGCGGAGCATCTTTTTATTTCTTTGCAATTAATAAAAGCTATATTTAATTCAACATCCTCCTGGACCATCTGTCCCATGTTGATCTACACTTAAGGGGGGCTCCTTGCCACTGCTTATATTGGCAGGTAGGTGCACAAACTTGGAGCCAGTCATTTATGGGCTCCAGAACCAGGTGAGCAACTTCTATTTTTTTCTTAAAGTTGTGAACCAATAATAATTCTTTGCCATCTGCACTATCCCTGCCGCTTGCTTATGTCTTCCATGTGTATACATCATATCCGAACTTGTGAAGGGGACTAACAAGGAGGTTACTGTTGCTACCTTAAAGGCACAGCAAGCGCATACGTTCAGAGCCATAGCGTCTAAAAGGCTCTTGATTTGTGAGCATACATTTTCCTAATTTATATTGTATATACCGGTTATTTATAACAGTATTGTACTATTACATAATTCTCTTTTTTTTTTTTTTTTTTTTATTCTTTATTTTGTTCGTGCGGAGGTTAAACATGTGGATTTGCACTGCCACAACAGCTGGTGCATCCAGGTTTGTATTCACGAGAAACATTGCACTTTTTTTTTTTTAACAGGTAAGTAAGCAGGCTTATATCATAGGCTACATAGGTAGACATTTGCTTGGATCACAGATAGGCGTCACCTAGTAGTCACAATGAGAGTAACGATCAGGCTAGGACAAGGCATTATGAAACTGAGCTATCCCAGTATCTGACTAAATATGGTTATGCAGTTAATGTAGTTCTAAGTGTGCTACGCTAGGTGAGAGTAAAATAAAATGAAAATTAATAACGAGTAGGAACAGGCTAGTTAGTTCCACATGTCTAAGCTGGAAAACACATTTATGGTAACTCAGAGCGGCTAGCTAGACATGGTGGTTAAAACACAGTAAAATGTCGCTAGTCGTAGTAGTGTTTCAGGAGTAAGGAGCCACTAGGGTCAGGGTCACTGTCTTCTTGACCCTCAATACGTAGCCTTTTCTCGTTATTGGAGGGAACTGCTATAATCACACTGGGGATTGCTATGCTCTGCATACTCCCTTGAGTTATTAAGAAAAGATAATTAGATGTAAAAGTTACTGAGAAACAAACATATAACATATTCTTAGACTTAGCTTCTTAAAGGTACACTACAGCGTTAGCAATGCAAACATGTGTTCTTACCGCTATAGTATCCTGGTTACTAGTTAGATTCGGTAAGAATGGGAACAGCACTTACCATTTGTGCAAGAGTGCATGTAATCCTTGCCCAAACCAGTATATATTCAGGAATAATAAAACAATAAATTCCAGCACGTCCTTATGAATCAGTGTCCTTTTATTTATGCACATTGCTCACCTAACTAAAGGTACACTGCTTCATAAACATGGGCCGGAATTTATTGTTTAATTACTCCTGACTCAGATTCAATGCCTCCCTTTTGCAACAACAACAACAAATTGTGAAAAGGTTTTACTTTCTACTTATCTTTTAATTTTTATTACCTTTTTTGAAGTGAGAAAACACACTTTGTGCATCCGACCCCTCCACCTCTAGTGACGTAATTCTGAAGGTGTCACTCGTAGAGGAGCAATGGGGACAAGATACTTGTGCACTATTAATCGCAAGTGCCTCTGGTGACTGACAGGGAGATAGCCACCAGAGGGTGTTTAACCCTTTGATCAAAATATTGTCACATCTATTAAACAGCAATGTACTAGATTGAAGGCATATAACCACATCCTTGAGATTAAGTGATCTGGGTTCCTTTAGTGGTCCTTTAACTATCTCATAGTAACAAGTTAAATAGAACAAAATGTGGGCATTCAAAAAACTAAATAAAGCAGCCTTTATTAGGAAGTGCAGGTTAAGAAGAGACGTTTCACCTCTGTCAAGTCAACATTGCTACATGGAATCGTAGTAACTAGTTGGATAGAACGCTATTTAGGACAGATTCTTAATGGTATTTATGTTTGTAGATGGGCACCTAATATAAATAATAGCCCAACGTATGCATGTTTCATACTGTTTCATACACATACGAGGTGCATAGATACATTTAAATGATACAGGTATCCGTTATTAGCAAATTTCACTAAATGCAAACAAGTATTCACTTTACAAATGACTAATTAAGGTTTTGCATCCAAAGCTGTCGTCACTCTTAATGTAAATTCAATAAGAATTTGAAAACTAAGATTTAAATAATTATTTCACAAATATATTTTATAGATTCTATCAAACTGTTGCAATTCATCACTGTTGTGACTTACTCTACATGCGGGCATTAAAATTCATGACTGTACCAACGCAGGGAGAAAAAAAAAACATGTAACTATGGAAACATGATTAAATGATAGAAACCTAGGAGTCGGATGCGTTGCAGCACATTCATTTCATTAGTTGTGCTGATGTCAGAAAACAGAACGTGCAGAGCGTACATGCTGAAATAAACGTCAGCAGAACCCAGAGAGGAAGAGATTGCCCTAGATCTGGCTCTACTGAATACTGGGCTTACAAAATTAAGCCATCATAGTGCTGCTAATGATTATTGCAGTGCTTCATCAATGTGGTGTGTGCGTCTATGTGTCTTATAAACTAAATAAATGCAATAAATTGAAAAAAATTATAAGAAATCTCTTCTTTTTTAATGTATATTTTTTAAATACATTGGTCTAAATTAACAGAAATGCAAAGTATTTCTTTAAATGGCAACATAGCAACGATGAGTACAAGAACAAACAAAATATGTAGGCACTCATTTATTCAATACGCAGATAGATAGATAGATAGATAGATAGTTTCAGTCCTCTTCACTGACTTTTCAAAATATTTTAAATGGTAAGGAGGGATATAGAGGGTTTATCGCGGAAGGGGCAGAGTCATATCTCTGGGGTGGAGTCTAGCACCATGCTAAATTTCACCAATTGTCACCAGTTGAAGTATGAACTCCATCATTCACTCTAAGAATTTACCTATTCATCTCAAGAACCCAGTAGACATGAACAGCATAAATAGTACAACTTCATAGTAGCTTCATAACACAACTGTGGCTGGTGCATCAAGACAGACAGACTCTATGACAGTTAAACTCACACAAGCTTACGTCTAGGGTGTCCATATTTACTGTGTCTACCTTCACACAATATCACATTTATATTCATATGGTAAGCATATGAAAAGTATTGCCTTGTGGTATTTGGAATCCAAATACTATATGTAAGAAACCAGGTCAATAATCAATTAATAATACATTGTGCAGTGTTTGACATTTAATTACTGGAATGGAGATTACTACTTTAACCCAATTTCCACAACCAATAAATGTACTGTTTAAGTGCCTTCAATGGGGATGTGAGTGTCAGAACTAGTCCACGTAGCAAGAAGAAGGTTGCCTGGTCTGATGAATCATGTTTTCTTTTAGATCAGATGGATGGCTGGGTGCGTGTGTGTCGTTTACCTAGGAAAGAGACGGCAGCAGGATGATGGTAAGGCAGACCAGTGGAGGCATTATGCTCTGGGCAATGTTCTGCTGGGAAACTATGGGTCCGGGCATTCATGTGGATGTTACTTTGACACTTTTCACCTTCATAGAGGTTGTTGCTTAGGAGGTACACCCCTTTATGGCAATGATGTTCCCTGGTGGCAGTGGCCTCTTGTACCCTGGCACACTGCAAAAATTATTCAGGAATGGTTTGAGGCACATGACAAAGAGTTTGAGGTGTTGCCTTGGCCCCCAAATTCCTCAGATCTGAATTTGATCCAAGGAGGCCCCACTTTGCAACAATTTTGGGGATCCATATGATATTAGATAGGTGATTTTAATGTTATGGCTGATCAGTGTCCAAAACACTCTTTTGCTCACAATCTATCCTTGTATTCAAACATTTTTAAAATAATAATAATTTGACAAGAAATTCTCTGCTTACTGACAGACCTTTTTGACAAATAATTATGCATCAATTATCTGGTGCGGTGCTGCCCAAACTGCTTTACTGGATGAGCCACCTCTTACTGGCACATACCAATTTTCAATAGGTGCATAAACCCTCTGACTTACTCTTAACAGAAACATATGTACTCACATTAACATCCAGAGATTTACCAACACATATAAATGCACTCTCATACTTATACATTCACTTACATATACAGTTAGTAAACCTACAAAACTAACCTTATAATATCATACAAAGTGCTTTGGCATTAAGTTTCCCTATTCTGCTTCTATGTATTAAATGGTAGATCTTACACTGAGTCTCATTTTCAGTGAGGCAGACCGAATCAGTGAAAATGGTCTGTTAGTGTGGGACAGCACTGCCTGTTTCACTCACTAGTATTTGGTGATGAAGTTTGTCTCTTAAAATAGTGTGGAGAGAGCAAGCCCCATATACCACACTCTGCATTCAATCAGCAGAAGGATGGTGAAAAAAGTCAATTTGTCTGAATCGATTCGTCAGAAATTATTTTTTGAACTGACAAAACCAATTTCATGTTGCTTTTTGGTTTTGTGGGGAACGTAACACCACAAAAGGATCACTAAGGCACCCAGGCAATATTTCTATATCAATAGCATGCCCCCCCCCCCCCCCTCCCTTTGCCCCCTTTTTTTAAATAACCTCTCACTCGAAAAGCCTTTCCAGCCCTCTTCTAAATTTTTACATATTTCCGACCCACTGCCCATGGGAAAGAAAATGGTATGTGCCCTGGTAATTAAAGTATTAGCCTCACCCACAACATGTGCGTGTTTTGGTGGCAGGAACCGTTTAGGGTCTCTGGTTGAATTTTAAGGCCCCACCAGTGGAAGCATATGTGCCAGCTCCACCCCCCTGGTATGTTACAGGTCTCACCTGCATGTGATGAGACATTTATTAGCAACTAGACCACTTGCCAGTTTTTAGCTACAGTGAGCAGACACGGGCTGCTCACTGTTGAGTAGACATGCCCCAACCTGAGGCATGGCGAGTTGAGGCATAAGGATTCTTTCCATTTTTGTTTTTATATTTTACATCATGCTATTCCAGCAAATCTATCACTCTGCACCGAAAAAGTGGAGCAGCACTGAATTATAGTAAAGTATAACCATGTTTGAATTAGTCTATTGTTTAGGGTGTCACGGCATTAAGGATCTTGCTATACAGGTCAAAAGATATCAAAATACTATTCTTTCAAATCTTTTCATCATTAATATATTATTATTATATTATAGTATGTCTAACAGTGACAGAGATGGAATGTAAATGCTTTCCAAGTTATATCCCTGGAGTTTCTTTATTGAGGTTAGTTACCTCATTGGCCATCCTGTTTGATGGTGTTTTGGCTCGACAATTGTTGTGTAAAAGTCAGGTATATGAATGGTTAATTAATGGTGACAAAAAAAAGAAATGACTAGAGAACAGTTACTAAATGTAGGTTTTATTCACAGGTCAAATGAGAAGTGACCAGTAGAAAAGAAAAGTTTTAGAAAGGGACAGTAAAAAAGAAATAAAAAAATAACATACTGTATATGTAACTTTAAAAAAAAATATAGATATATAATACATAAATATAGACTTGCAGTACCCCTACCCACAATACATAGGTAGGGGTTGTGGGGACATCTATTTTATTAGTTGCCGCCACCTGCTGCTCATAGTTGGGGACTGGAGGGATAACAGGTAGTTTCCTTTGTGGGAATAAATTCTGTGTTTTTCATAGTGAAACGTACAAACTAAAGGCATCATCGCCACTTCAAATCCCCCTCACTCTTATAATTTGTACGTAACCATTCTTTCCTTTCTCTTTCCAGCGGTCTTATTGACAGTGTGTTGCATGAGATGGAAAAAGAAGGCATCAAACCCTGAGAATAACCTGAGCTATTGGAATAATGCAATAACCATGGACTACTTCAACAAGCATGCTGTGGAGTTACCTCGAGATATTCAGTCACTGGAAACCTCAGAGGTAATGAAGCAGCACTGGATCATGGAGCCAAGCCATCCACATATCAAGTCCATATCCATTCTGCCGAGTGACATAGCTCACGGAAGCTACTCATTGGGCCACTTGTTACTGCTTTATTATTGGCAGTTCTGTCAAAATACTTTGGTGCATGTACTATATACACAGAAAACGCATTACCTGGAACACTAGATCAATCACACACATATACTGTCACTGGCACACACACTGCACACACAAAAACTCTGGTCATGCTCACACAGCACACACAAAAACACAATTTTACATTGCACATAGGGAAAAAAAACACATGCACACACTCACATAGCCATACAGACAGTCATGGGCGTAGGAACCCCAAAAAATCTGGGGGGGATAGCATTTTTACTCGCCGGGTATATTCTTATTCCGTAAACTAGGAGTTGTTTACCCCATTGTACAGCGCTACGGAATTTGCAGTCGCTATATAAAATGATTAAATAATAACATTAAAGGGTCACTACAAGGGAGGGGTTTTACTTACCCGGATACAGCGCCGGGATCCTCCTGATTAGAACCACCCCTACCCTTCCCATGAATATTAGAACCACCCCTACCCCTTCCACGCATATTAACCCCCTACCCCTTCCATGCATATTAGTACCCCCTAACCCCTTCCATGCATATTAGTACCCCCTATCCCCTTCCATGCATATTAGTACCCACCCTACCCCTTCCACGCATATTAACCCCCTACCCCTTCCACGCATATTAACCCCCTACCCCTTCCATGCATATTAGTACCCCCCTAACCACTTCCATGCATATTAGTACCCCCTAACCCCTTCCATGTATATTAGAACCCACCCCTACCCCTTCCATGCACAAAAGAACCCCACCTACCCCTTCCACGCATATTAACCCCCTACCCCTTCCACGCATATTAACCCCCTACCCCTTCCATGCATATTAGTACCCCCCTAACCACTTCCATGCATATTAGTACCCCCTAACCCCTTCCATGCATATTAGAACCCACCCCTACCCCTTCCATGCACAAAAGAACCCCACCTACCCCTTCCACGCATATTAACCCCCTACCCCTTCCATGCATATTAGTACCCCCTAACCCCTTCCATGCATATTAGTACCCCCTAACCCCTTCCATGCATATTAGTACCCCCTAACCCCTTCCATGCATATTAGTACCCCCTAACCCCTTCCATGCATATTAGAACCCACCCTACCTCTTCCATTCATATTAGTACTTCCCTAACCGCTTCCAATAATTTTTCTACCTCCCCCCTCCTCCCATCCATATTAGTAGCCCCCCTAAACCCTTCCAATTATTTTTCTACCTCCCCCCTCCTCCCATCCTTATTAGTAGCCCCCCTAACCCTTTCCAATTATTTTTCTACCTCCCCCTCCCCCCTATCCTTATTAGTAGCCCCCCTAACCCTTTCCAATTATTTTTCTGCCATGTTAACTAACGCCAGGGCTGGAGTGCCGCCGTGTTTACATTAAAAGGCCTGCAGGGACAGGCTATAGACACCAGAACCACTACATTAAGCTGCAGTGCTTCTGGGGACTATAGTGTTTCTTTAATGTGAGGTAAATTATAGATTAGTGCCACGAATAATATGCTAGATTGCCTACTTACAACCAGATGAGGATGATGATGGGCTCTACCTGCAGTCTGGCTCCACTGGTCTGGTGTAGAACAGGCTCTCTGGAGGCGGTTTGTAACTGTGGTCCCAAAAATCAATGTTCTGTGAGAACGGGAATCAGCTCAATTTTTTGGGGGCCCTTTACACAGCTCAAGGTCTGGGTCCCAGGGTCCACCTTCACGTTCCACCAATGAGTTTGTTCACAGGGGGTGGAGTGTGTAGGGGATGTCCTGATATGTGTGTAAGGAATGCATTGTGTGAATCTGTGTTTGTATGTGTAAGGGCTGCAAGGTGGGATTCTGTGTATGTACGGGATGCAGTGTGTGCGTCTGTAAGGGGTGCATTGAGTGTGTGTACGGGGTGCATTGAGTGTGTGTAAGGAATGCATTGTGTGTTTCTGTGTGTGTAAGGATTGCATGATTGTGTGTGTGTGCACGGGGTGCATTGAGTGTGTGTAAGGATGAATTGTGTGTTTCTGTGTGTGTAAGGGTGGCATGATTGTGTGATTGTGTGTGTGTGTGATGGATGTCAATCTCTCTCCCTCGTCACTCACTTTCTCCCCCCCGTTTCTTTCTCCCCCCCCCCCTCCCTCCCTGTTTCTTTCTCCCCCCCCCCCTCCCTCCCTGTTTCTTTCTCCCCCCCCCCTCCCTCCCTGTTTCTTTCTCCCCCCCCCCCTCCCTCCCTGTTTCTTTCTCCCCCCCCCCTCCCTCCCTGTTTCTTTCTCCCCCCCCCCTCCCTCCCTGTTTCTTTCTCCCCCCCCCCCCTCCCTCCCTGTTTCTTTCTCCCCCCCCCTCCCTCCCTGTTTCTTTCTCCCCCCCCCCTCCCTCCCTGTTTCTTTCTCCCCCCCCCCCTCCCTCCCTGTTTCTTTCTCCCCCCCCCCTCCCTCCCTGTTTCTTTCTCCCCCCCCCCCTCCCTCCCTGTTTCTTTCTCCCCCCCCCCTCCCTCCCTGTTTCTTTTGTTTCCTGTATCCGGCGGACTAACAGGAAGTGCACACTCAGTGTTCACTTCTTGTTAGTCCGGCCGGGTACAGGAGACAGATTCTCCCTGTACCGGCGGACTATACAGGGCTCGGCCACGCTACATTGAGGGAGTGACAGGAGGGAGCGCTGAGCGCTTCCCTCCTGTCAGCCCCTCTCCTCTGGCTGCGCCCTCATGGACGCACCAGCCCGGGCAGAGCTGCAGCCGCCTGAGGCTCTCTGCAGAGCGCTCGGGCGGCTGCAGCAGAAGGGGGGCCGGCGGAGCTGGGGGGGATTTCCCCATTACCTGTCCCCCCCGCATGATTTGCTGGGGGGGATGCGTCCCCCCCATCCCCCCCGGTTCCTACGTCCATGCAGACAGTGCATAACATCTGCACACAGTAGAATCGATTATATAGAGGTAATAAATACCAAACTGCCAAGAATGTGCTTAAATAATAGTTTTGTTGAGGAGCACTTCTAGCCCTCATCCTATTCAATTGGCTTCCAAGTCCCGACTACCTAAATTAAACAATTTAAATTGTTCTTCAATTATATGAGTGATTAACCTATTAAACTGGAGATAGTGATTTCATCACTATCTATGTATCTCTAATGGTATATAACAAAATTGGCTCTGATATAACTGTAAAACTAATCTGTAAAGTTATCACTCTAAATCTTTATCTAGCTGTAAATATTATAATTATACCAATCAGTAAGAATGAGTCTTTACATTTAAAAATAATGATTTAACCCCTTAAGGACGGTGGGCGTTCTATGCCGCCTGTTTTAGGGTGACTCTAAACGCCGGCAGGCGACATAGAACGTCCCCGCTGTCCTTATTACATACCCGATCGCTGCCGTTCCCCTGTCAGCAATCGGCTTTGCTCCCGGTCTGGGAGGACTGCCTAACAGCCCAGACAGTCCAACATGGCAAATTAGGCCTCTGCGGGCCATGTGATCGCTCTGAACGAGCGGTCACATGGCCGCAATAGGGGAGACTGTCAGGCAGTCTCCCTGCTGCTGAAATATAAAAGAAAAGATATTAGTAAATAAATAAAATAAAAAAATGTGTATATTTATATGAGATATATATATATGTCATACGAAGTGTATTTTTATATTATTATATACATATATTAATATAAAAATACACTTAGAACTAAATTACACACACATATATATATATATATATATATATATATAAAAATAATTAAAAAATATAAATAATAAGTAAATATAAATAAAAAATTTAAATTTTATATATATATATATATATATATATCCATATACATAATTACATAAATAATTTCATAAATTTACACGTTGCCTTCCACTATATAAATATGTATATATATTTAAATTCTATGTGCATATTTATGTAATATTTTTACATAATTAAGTAATTTTATTGATGCACTTTAAGGGAGCTGCCTCTTTTAAGAGCTTGTTTCTGATACGCTCTCCTGGAGGAGAGGTCTTTCCCACACGGTCCTGGAGGACAGAAGCTGACCCAGCTTGGTTGCTTCTAAGTGTGAGGTTGGAGATATTCTGGAGATAAACTGAAGGTAACCTGTTGTATTCAGGAGGACTAAAAATTTAAGATTTGTTTGATTTAAATGATTCACCTCATTGAAATGGCTGACTGAGTTCAGTGTAATAGTTGCTATGCATTTGTTTCACGCTCCACATCATGGACCCTCCGGACGCACAGGCTGAGGCAGGTCCGACATGCGGCCTAGCAGTTGATGCGGGGCGGAGGACGCGGCCGGTCATCCAGCCCCGAAGTCCTGCAGACGCAGACCTCTCCCCCCCCCTTTGGACCGCTGGGGGTCATCACGGTCCACCACAGCAACCCCACAAGCCAGGCCCTGCTGGAGAGACGCGGGCAGGAGAACACTACAACACTCCACAAATCTAAGATGGCGGCAGTACTCACCACAAAGTCTCGTGCAAACAAGCTGGCTCACACATCGGAGTAACAGGCTCTGTGCAGGGATTGAAAGATGGAAATGGAAGAGGTCGGCGGCAATTAACTCACTGCGGCAAGCAGAGGAGAAAGCCTCAGGACCAACGGCAGCGAGAAGACTGTCCCACTCCCTCAAGCACCAAGCGACGGAATGCAGCGGCTGCTGCGTGACACTGCAGCATGCTGCTCCGGCCCTCCATAGCCCCGACCCAGGACTGAACGACCCAGCCACAAGAGTTGGCGAAGGCTTGAAGGGCAAGGACTGACTCTGGTACTAAACCTACAGAAGCATCGACAGTTCCCTACCCAGCCGAATCATTCTGCAAAGTATCCCCTCCGCTCACACCTCAGGGGGCTACCTGCTGTGAAGCTCATCCTGGTCCACGATGCCGTGATTCATACTAACCTTGCACTCCAGATCTAATCATCCCTAATTAAGCGGGGGTGTCATCTTTGTTAAGAACCCATTTGTTTAAATTACCTTCTTAACCTCTCATACATGGTTAAAGACGTATATTACAGACTATCTAAACATCAATATAAGAGCTAATTCCTTTGCCTACGCATGATATTAGTAAGCAGCCCCTCGCACCTAGGCACAGGTAGAATGCTTATGACCTAGACACATCAGCCTAGAATAATACTCGACTGTTATAAACCTTGTCTACCACTATTATGGCGTAACTTGTCTCACTAATGTTCATACCTTGTTATAAAAAAAAAAAGTGCAGCACCTCTTGACTAACCATGACAACTGTTTCATGTAATATCTTATACTGTACAAGTCACTACTTATGCCTGTAACTTACTCTGCACTCAAAAATAAAGAATTAAAAAAAATAAAAAGAAGGAAGGTATGTCTAGCTGACTGTCTCATTGAATATTTTTGCTCAGTATTTACAGATGAAAATGAAGGAAAGGGACCTCAGTTAGGAAAAAGGACAAATGAGTCATTTATTACACGTGAGTTTACAGAGGAAGAGGTTCTATTTCATCTGTCAAAAGTAAAGACAAATAAGTCAACGGGACCAGATGGAATACACCCAAAGCTATTAAAAGAGCTTAGTGGTGTACTAGCAAAACCATTAACAGATTTATTATTTTTTTTTTTTTAGTCAATCAATTTTTATTAATTCAGGCAGAGATATGGGTACAGAATGAAGAAGGGGGGTACAAAAGAAAATTTTTATACAAGCTGGGAGCATGACATCAATTAATCGCAACATTTACATGCAAAGAGTGTATTTGGTTGCTATGATAGACTTTTTACATAACAAATACTGTATGATATATAGTATCAGAACAAGTTGACTACAAAGAACGGGTTTACGGTCAGGCAGTATCTTGAGGGAGTTTATCTAGTGCTACTGGAGTATGATTGGACTGAATCATCGCAAAGGAGCCACTGTAAAGGATGACACATATCGTACGGGCAACCATAAATTGTGGGGCCAAGAGCATCCACTGAGTGGGTACATGTACTGCTATCTACCATATTGAGGACATGCGAGGTGCGTATGGAGCACGGCAAGGCTAACAGGTAATCTAGTGATTAGAGGATGACCACAGGCTGGCAGTTTAGGATGTCAGGCAGTTTATCATGTCTTTCGCAGTGTGGCTCTTACGGTCAGTGGCTAGGATACTCTGCGGATGGGAGAGGCATGTCTGTGGGTCCCACATGGATGGGCCCATAGAAAGTCAGTCCAAATCTGGCGATACATACTGGTGTCGGTTTATAGTCATCAGTGGTTTGAACTTATGGTCGAGCGTCAGCTAGTCTGTCCGTCTGAGACAGTCTTGTGGGCAGAGTGGGGGGGGAGAGGGGGGGGTTGAGAAGAAGAGGGGGGGGAGAGAGGGGGGGGGAGAGGGAAGAATCCGAGGCCCCGGCCCGCGCCCCTGCCACCGTGAGGTACCACAGCCAGGGCGCCCAGGTGCGCGTGCATTTCTCCTGCCTGTCCTGTAGCGTAGCTGTGAGGGATTCCATGGTGTATATGTCTCCCACTTTGTCTAACCACTGCTGGAGAGTGGGCGCATCCCGTTTCTTCCATTTTGTGGGTATCAAGGAAGTAGCGGCTGTCAGCAAGTGTTTAAGCAGTGACTTTTTATAGGTGGAGGTTGGTATGTCTGTGTGGTGTAGGAGCATGGACAGGGGTTGGAGCGGTATGGAAGTGTCCGTGATTTGTCGGATGGTGTCTCTAATCATTGTCCAGAAGGGAGCGATACTGGGACAGGACCACCAGATATGGAGGTAGGAGCCGTCTGTAGATCCGCATCGCCAGCAGTCCCCAGACGTCTCCGCGTCCATTCGGTGCAAGGTGTCGGGGGTTCGATACCAGCGGGTTAAAATCTTAAAGTTTGTCTCCTGGTATTTGGAGCTGATGGAGCATTTATGCGTGAGAGTAAAAATCTTTTCCCACTCCTGATTGGTGAGTGTGGTCCCCGTCTCCCTCTCCCACCTGGACACATAACCAGGGAGCGGTAGGTTTTCGCTGGTCAGCAGTAGTGCATAGAGTCTGGAGATCCCCTTATCGGGGTGTTTTCGTTGTGTGCAGAGCGATTCGTACTGAGTGGGCTCCCTGTGCAGGGATTGTGTGGACGGAAAGGACCTATAGTATGCCTGGATTTGTAAGTGATGGAAGCTGTCCGCGCCCGTGGGTGTTTTGTCCCCAACGAGATCCGCCAGGGGCTTGAGCCTGTTCGCTTGTAAAAGTTGACGAAAGTATAGCCAGTCCGAGTCGGTGAATGCACGCAGGTCTGCGGGGGTGAGCACCCCACCAATCTTAGGGTTATGTGTAATGGGTGTGAGGGGGCCGTCAGCAGTCGTGAGTTGGTGTGAGTATCGCAACGACCTCCAGACTTTCAACGTGGCGTCTATGAGTGGGTTTCCAGTTCACAGGGGTCCCGTCGCCTGGGAGCTCAGCCACAGGCGGGATGGAAGTGAGCCGCCCGTCTGTGTGAGCTCCATGGGAACCCATAGTTTGGTCGTAGGTCGGGCGTGCCAGTCCACCATCCGCAGTAGGTGGGCCGCCTGGAAGTATTTTAGGAAGGACGGGAGCCCCGCGCCCCCTTTGGCTCTGGGACGTTCTAGGATCGCCCTACTCACCCTGCTGGCCCTCCCGTTCCACACAAAAATACGTACGGCCTTGGTTATGGTATTAAAGAAAGTTCTCTGTGGGGTTATAGGGACCGCCTGGAAGAGGAATAGGAGACGTGGTAAGACATTCATTTTGACGGCGTTTATGCGGCCAAACCAAGAGACGTATAGGCCCGGCCATCGTCGGAGGTCTAGCTGAATATCTGACAGTAGGGGGAGATAATTCAGTTGGTATAGGAGGGCCAGGTCTGTGGGGAGCCAGATCCCTAGGTATCTCAGTTTAGAAGTGCACCAGGTGAAGCGAAATTGTGTGCTAAGGTGTGCGGTTCTCTCAGCGTCAAGCGAAATCGGCAGGGCTTCAGATTTACTCATATTCAGCTTAAGGTTAGATAGTTCACCGAAATCTCGGAAGGCCCAGAGGAGGTTGGGTAGTGAGACTGTCGGGCTGTCGATAAAAAACAACATGTCGTCCGCAAAAGCGGCAACCTTGTGTTCCACGTTGTGCAGACTGTACCCCGTGATGCCCCCATCCCGTCTGACCGCCTCCAGGAAAGGTTCCAGGGTGAGGGCAAACAGGAGGGGGGACAGGGGACAGCCTTGCCTGGTGCCATTGCGGATGGGGAATGGGGCTGACAGAGCGCCATTGATCCGAATACGGGCCGTGGGGTTAATGTAGAGGGCTTGGATCCAGGAGCGAACGTGGGGTCCAAATTGCATATGTCGTAGGGTGGCCTCAAGGTACTGCCAATCCACCCGATCGAAGGCTTTCTCGGCATCTGTGGATACCAAGACTAGGTTCTTGTCTGTCGATCGGGCGGAGTGGATCATGTTTAAGGCTCGGATGGTGTTGTCTCGGGCCTCTCTTCCGGGTATGAAACCCACCTGATCAGGGTGAACCAAGGAGGGTAGCACGCGTGCGAGTCTAAGGGCCATGGTCTTAGCAAATACCTTGAGGTCAGCATTAAGGAGCGATATCGGCCGATAACTCCCGCAGTTGGTGGGGTCCTTCCCCTCCTTAGGGATGACTGTCACCGTCGCGTGTAATGAGTCTATCGGGAACCTCCCACCGTCTAGTAGGGAATTAAGCCCCTCCAGTAGTTGCGGTAACAAGGTGTCCTTGAATTTACGGAGGTACACTGTCGGCAGGCCGTCTGGGCCGGGGGCTCTGTTCGATTTAGATACCTTGAGAGCTGCGGCAAGTTCCTCTAAGGTAATAGGTTGGTCCAGCTCCTCGGCCAGGTCACTCGGGACCTTGCCCCCTACATATTCCGAGAGGAAGGCCTCTATTTTCTGTAGGCGTCGTGGCGACTCCGCGCGTCGTTTGGTACTGTCAATGTTGTAAAGGTCTGAGTAGAAAAGCCGAAAAGCTTTCAGGATGTCCGATGGGGCCCTCTTAATTGTCCCGTCCTCCCCCACAATCTGGTGTACGTGGCGCTGCCTCTGTCTCTGGGTCAGTGTACGGGCGAGCAGTCTCCCACTCTTATTGGAGAATTCGTAGAAGTGTCTGTTGGACTTACGTACTGTGTGAAGCATTTTCTGTGCGAGTAAGTCTCTGAGTTGCCTGCGCTGGTCAGTGAGTCTGCAGTATGTGTCGTCCGCTTGGTCCTGTTTGTGACTAGTCTCTAGGTCTGCTATTGAGCGTATTAATGTTTGGATCTGGGCGGAGTGGGCTTTCTTTCGTTGGGTGCAGAGTTTAATGAACTGGCCCCGGATCACACATTTATGTGCCTCCCAGACCGTAAGTGGGGGTACGTCCGCGGTGTTGTTGTCGGCGAAGTATTGTATCAGAGATTGAGTGATTTGGGTGGTTACGTCAGGGTCGGCTAATACGCTCTCGTTCAATCGCCATTGGCGTTCTCGGGGCTTAAGAAGCGGCGTTGAGAGCTTAATTTGCACTGGGGCATGGTCCGAGTCGTGTTGTATACCTATTGTGGACGTGATGAGGAAAGGGAGGAATTCTTGGGCTAGGAAAATGTAATCTATCCGACTGTATCTGTGGTGAACTGCAGAATAGCATGTAAAATCTTTGGTTTCAGGATGCGCCACCCTCCAGCAGTCGACCAGGCCTGCCTTGGCCAAGGCCTGCCTGGCCTGGCGAATGCAATGTGTAGGGATCGTGGTGGTGCCCGCGGATGTGTCCATCCGGGGATCCAGAGGGATATTAAGGTCACCAGCCAGCACTAGGGTACCCTCCCGGAATTTCTCTAGCTGCAACAAGGTTCTCGCCAAAAATCGGTGTTGTCCCTTATTGGGGCAGTAGATCGTGGCGAAGGTATACCTATGCTCCGCGATCGTTCCCTTCACAAACAGAAAGCGCCCGGCTGGATCGGCCAGAGCAGTGGTATTCTCAATCGGGACCGTATTAGCAAATATAATGGCAACGCCTGTGCGTTTAGCTTCGGGGTTGTTGGCGTAAAATCCCAAGGGGAACCTCCTGTCTCGCACCTGTGGGGCGTCACCCCCCTTAAGGTGCGTCTCCTGTAAGAACGCTACTGAGATCCTCTGAGACCATAGGGACCTCAGCAGGTGACGCCTTTTCTCAGGGGCGTTGAGGCCGCGTACGTTGTGAGAGTGTAAAAGTAGGGGTGCAGGCGCAAAGGTGGTCGCCATGTCTGCCTGGGGGGGGGCGGGAGCCGAGCCTCGAGGGGGGGGGGGGGGGGGAGTACACAAGGGTGGGTGAGGGGGGTGGAGGAGGGTCTGGTGGAGGGTGTGGGGGGGGGGGGGAGGTGATTAGAATAAGAAGAGAGAGAGAAAAAGAGAAGAAAAAAAAAAAGAGAGAGAGGGGGGGGGGAGGGGAGAGGAGCTCTGGGTGGGTAAAGGGGGGGGGTAGGGTGTTGGAAGGTGGGTAGTTAAGAGCTGTCCTTGTACCGGGGGGGGGGTGGAAACCCGTCAAGTAAATGAAAGCAAAAGGCAACTATGGCCCTAGGTCGGGTGGGGAGGACCTAATTTACAGGTGGGTCAGTTGCTAGGGGGTGAAGGATAACAGTAGATGAAGTCCGTCATATACGGTCGGAGTCCGACTACCCTCGACCCACGACTAGGGGCGCCCTTTGCGTCTCCCGCAGGATGAGTGCTTAGGGGGGGGCATCGACTCAGGGGGCCATTATGGGTGTGGGCCGGGTGGGCGACCTCGGTGGATCACCCCGCTGGGCGGGGACAGGCTAGTGTGCAGCCGTGAGTAGGCGTGTCTGGGTGGGACCCCGGTTTGGGAGAAGAAAGTAACCCGGGCGGGACTCCCGGTGAGGGCTGAAGCCTGGTAGCACAGTATGCACAAACACCTAAAGGAATGACAGTGAATAACATCTTGAACAATGCATAACTTTATAGTACATTAACGGCATGACATTCCTGGCAACAGATATTCAGTACATGAAAACGTAACGTAGGCAACCCCTGGGACGCAGCAGAGCCGACTCTCGGTAGCACCAGAGTGATACCGCAGGGTTTGTATCCTAGGGTGGCGATGGACGGCTCTACTGGCATGTTGAAGCGCGAACCCGGGGTCGCGGCCGCGTTCAGTGTCAGGTGGACCCAAGGGGCATACGCCCGTTGGTGCCGCCCGGTGCAATGGAGTGGGCCGAGCGTTTAGCAATATATAATATAGCATATGGTGTCACCGACCTCGATAGGCCGAGGTACGTATCAACATATTAAAACATGCATATAGTAGAACATATAACATAAAACATTGAACATAAAGCATAAGCATAACAATCGGGCCCAAGACCTCGGTCAGGGTACCATGAAAACGATATGACCCCAGGTTCCCGCATCCAATGCAACGTGGGGGAGCGGGTATTGGGTAAGTCAAGGGTGTCTCATGGGGTTCAGCTTGCCTCAGGGTAGTCCGTGTCGACCCCCCCGGGTGATGCGAAGCGGCAAGGATGGGGTTTCGTTGGAAATAGGTAAGTCCTAAGGGCCCCAGCCCTGCGTGGATATCTGGCGCTTCTGGCCGTTCCCTATCAGAGTTCGGGGGGGGTACCGTAGCTCGGGCGACCCAAGTCAATGTGGTGCAGTAAAATACCCGCTCCCTACCCAAATATGGCATGAGCCCACGGAAAGTCAAGTTGGGGCCATGGGTGGCGGTGTGGTCCCAGGGGTGTCGTGTGGCTGTAGAAGCTGTGTGTCCCGGTGTCAGACCCTGAAAGTGTGTTTAGGGTGCCCCCGTGGATACGCGTGCAAGTACTTAGCTTATTATAGTTGAGTCCGGGGTAGGACCACTGGAGTCGGCGTCTGCTCGGGGCGGTCTGCGGGCTCCGGGCTCGGATCTGGGCTGTTGCAGTCACTCCTCCGATCCACCCGGGCCACCCCAGCGCATGGGTTGCGCATTCCTGCGGGGTTGGGTGCGGAGGGGCTCGGGGATCTCAGGGTACGTTGGGCGAGGTGGTGGCTGGTCCAAGATCCAATTGCGGACAGTGACCGGCGGCAAGTCTAGGGCCCTTAAAAAGCCGGGTAAGTCGTTAGGCCATCTCAAGGAGCACCACGTGTTCCCCTTCTTCGCCTGGAGGCAGAATGGGAAGCCCCACTTGTACGGGATACGTTTCTCCTGGAGCGAGCGAGTCAGCGGTCGCAGTGCTCTCCGGGCATCGAGAGTGAGGGTTGAGAGGTCTTGATATAGAGAGACCGAGGCGTCTTGAAAGGTGATCGACTGCGTGCGGGCTGCTTTCATAATAGCGTCCTTGAGCTGGAAGGAGAGTAAGCAGCAGATCACATCTCTGGGGAGGCCGTCGCTCCTAGGGGGGCGTAGGGCCCTGTGGGCTCGCTCGACGTGGAATTCGTCCGGTGCCTCGTCGCCCAAGAGATGGGTGAAGAGTTGCGCGAGGGTTTTGTTGAGGTCTTCATTCTCGGTTTCAGGCAGGCCTCTGATTCTAATATTGTTACGTCTCCCCCTATTGTCTAGATCCTCCACCTGACGGCGGAGCTCCAAAAGCACGGAGCCTTGTCTGGCAGTGGCATGATCAGTAGCCTGGGAGTGTTGTATGGCCTGTAGGTTCTCACCTTCCAGTTCAGTGACTCGAACCTCGAGGGCCGAGAGATCCCTACGCACCGCCATTATCTCCTCTCGGATCGCTGCTTTAATTTCCGTGATCATGGCGGCTTTGTCATGTTTGGTGAACATGTTGGCGGAGATGGTTGCCAGCTCAGTCGTGATCTGTGAGAGGGTGTCTCCCCTCGCCGAACTGGGCTCAGAGTCCGCACCACTCTCTGCACCCGGGGATGCCGCCGCCATCTTGTCGGCATGCCTCGTGGCCTGGTAGCTGTCTGGGGTTGTGAGGAAATCATCCATTGGGCCGGCTTGTTTTCTTGGGGGACTGGAGGCAGAGGGCCCCGGGGTCCCTACTCGTCTGGTTTTACCCATCCTGCGGGGATAGATCAGCAATTATAGAGGGCTATGTGGGTAGAGGTTGCGGAGCTCCGGTGAAGTGCGACTTACTCCATTCACTGTCAGGCCACGCCCCCATTAACAGATTTATTTAACCAATCATTGATAACAGGAGTAGTTCCAGAAGATTGGAAGTTAGTGAATGTTGTGCCCATCCACAAGAAAGGTAATAGGGAGGAGTCGGGCAACTATAGGCCAGTAAGCCTTACTTCAGTAGTGGGGAAAGTGATGGAAACCATGTTAAAGGATAGGATTGTTGAGCATCTAAAAACACATGGATTTCAAGATCAGAGACAACATGGGTTTACTTCAGGGAGATCATGCCAAACTAATCTTATTGATTTTTTTTATTGGGTAACTAAAATAATAGATCAGGGTGGGGCAGTAGACATTGCTTACCTAGATTTCAGTAAGGCTTTTGACACTGTTGCACATAAAGATTGCAGTTTATTGATAAGCCTTTTAAGTTTGGATTCCAATATTATTGAATGGGTAAGGCAGTGGCTGAGTGACAGGCAACAGAGGGTTGTAGTCAATGGAGTATATTCAAAGCTTGGGCTTGTCACCAGTGGGGTACCTCAGGGATCTGTACTTGGACCCATTCTCTTTAATATTTTAATTAGTGATATTGCAGAAGGACTTGATGGTAAGGTGTGTCTTTTTGAGGATGATACTAAGATATGTAACAGGGTTGATGTTCCAGGAGGGATAAGCCAAATGGCTAATGATTTAGGTAAACTAGAAAAATGGTCAGAGTTGTGGCAACTGACATTTAATGTGGATAAGTGCAAGATAATGCATCTTGGACGTAAAAACCCAAGGGCAGAGTACAGAATATTTGATAGAGTCCTAACCTCAACATCTGAGGAAAGGGATTTACGGGTGATTATTTCGGGTGATAGAAACATTTAAATACATAAAGGGAATCAACACAATAAAGGAGTAGACCATATTTAAAAGAATAAATGCTACCACCACAAGAGGAAATAGTCTTAAATTAGAGGGACAAAGGTTTAAAAATAATATCAGGAAGTATTACTTTACTGAGAGGGTAGTGGATGCATGGAATAGCCTTTCAGCTGAAGTGGTAGAGGTTAACACAGTAAAGGAGTTTAAGCATGCATGGAATAGGCATAAGGCTATCCTAACTATAAGATAAGGCCAAAGACTAATGAAAGTATTTAGAAAATTGGGCAGACTAGATGGGCCGAATGGTTCTTATCTGCCGTCACATTCTATGTTTCTATGTAATTCTGCAGTACAAAGAAAATTAACTGAATGTAGAACACAGAAATTAAAGCAAAATAAGACCGTCGCTATTATTGGGGAGAAGATGCTTAGATGTGCCGTCTGGTGGTAACAAGGATACGGGAGACACCTATTGGTATAGGCAATGTGCCTCTGGGATGAAGTCCATTATCAGCTGATGCCCAAGGTCAGGAATGCTGGATGGTTGCCGCGAAGTGTAGTAAGGCGGGAGCGCAGTATAGGACCCCTTCTGCCCCAGGCCGTGATGATTATAAACATCAGCAAACCACGGATTTGAGAGCTCGCGTTGGGGTTTAAGTCCATCCCCACCCGGGAGTTCAGGAAACTCCTGGTGTTTCGACTCCACCTGCGGCACCGGGTCTTCCATCTGGGTGGTTGGTGTACAGGGACTATGTCCCCAACGGCCCTCAGGCTAGGCGTGCCAACTCTGGGAAGCACAGGAGATTGCTGGGATGCTTTGCCTGGAGGAGGCACGCTCGCCTCTGCTCCCCTGTCACTAAAAGCATTTATTTATTCAATGTAGGCTAATAGCTTCTTGATCCAAGGATTGATCTGACTGCCATTCTGGGGTCAAGAAGGAATTTTTTTCCTAGTTTGTTGCAAAATTTGAAGCTCTTCAGACTGGGCAAAAAACAAATGTGAGGAAGGCTGAACTTGATGGACGCAAGTCTCTTTTCAGCTATGTAACTATGTACATAGGACAGTATGCTTCCTAAAGTTGGCTAGAATAAAGTATAGATGGGGCTTCCAATTCAAATGTATGGCCTTCTCCCAGGGCAAGACTTTGACTCTCCTTCCCACTTCAGTCCTGGCAACGTTCCTTTCCAATTAAGGTGTGCCTCCAACAATGTAATTTAAAGGTCACCCTAAATGGTCAGTTGTGGCTGCTCTCAGGTGGTCACTTGTTCTCTTAATAGGAATCAGACTAGTCTCCCTGATCTGTATTTCCATTAAAGGAACCCTTCGCTTGCTGAAGTCATGTCATATTTGAGACAGTTTATGAAAGTGTCAATTTCAATAGTCTTATTACTATGTTACCCTTTGCTACTTCTATACAAACTATTTTATACTGTGTATGTAAACTCCTGCCTACTACCTTAACAAAAAGAAACCCAAGCCTTATGTTGTATCTTATAAGTCATCAATAAGACACTTTTTATATACATATTTACACAATATACAGTAGTTCAAGAATTCCATATTTTATAAACAATATTGAAACAATGCAGGCAATGTCCCAATTAAAAGGGGAGACACTCGTTATAAAAATAAACTCACAAAGGTAGTATGAAACTAGTATCGAACGCAATAAAACCATCACACAAGGACTACATTGTCTTCCGTTGTCATTTTTGCCAAAATATAACATGGCCACTACCACATCTCTAATCAGCCAATCACTCGCAATTGCTTATGGATACATGCATCACCTAGCACATAGTTACATAGCTGAAAAGAGACTTGCGTCCATCAAGTTCAGCCTTCCTCACATATGCTATTGCTGTTGATCTACAGAAAACTCTGTCCGATCTATCTGGCTCCCATTTTACACTCTTGCAACACAGACAAAGCATCTGGGAGATAAAGCAGCCATAGGCAGAATACCAGGACTAAAAAAAAAAAAAAAAAACATGGAAAATCTGGAGAATCCCATGCAGGGATTATATTTATCTCCTCTCTCCCCAGGTGACTCCATGCACCTGGTATTCATGTGTACACCTTTCTTTAAGTGTTAAATTCTACCCAAATTCCACAGATCCTAGGAATTCTGTTTTTAATGTAAGAAGTATTAATAGTAAATGATGGGTCCTCTATAAAAATAAAGCAACCCCTATTAACACAGATACATGAGTCTGGTTGGGCGGTATTTGCCATTTATCGTCTGCCCTGAAGATGTCAATTATGAAAGAAACAAGGTGGAAAGGAGAACCAGCTGAAATTCTGAGGACTGGTAGAAATATTTGACTTGATGATCATATGCTGGATTTGTACTTTCATTACGCCTTTTAAAAGTATTAGTGCAGTTTGTTTTAAGCCAATAAATTGTGGTTTTATCAGATTTACAAAAAATATTTAACGTTAAGATATCTGAACTAATAACGTCTCACCAACACCACTTGCTTTTAGAGATTCAGCCAGCGGTAATCTAGACAGTTGATTTATAAGTGGGGATTGCTTTATTAGTATACTACGCTATGAAGGTTTACAACTCACTTGCCTCAAACGTGCTTCGTGACTTGTGTATCTAAGCAGGAAACTATGTAAGCAGTTGTTGTCTATAGAGTTTCAGCGTGGCATTTTTTTAACATCTACTTTTTTTTTTACTCAAATTTTCAGTAACTTTTCATGTTGTGTTTCATGACGTTCTTGCACCTCTAATAAAGTCCAGGTCTGCTTATGGAACATATAGTGTATATGCTGTTAAATGCACATGTAAACTAGAAACCTTTAAAAAAAAAAAAAAAAAAAAAGGTGACAGAAGGCTAAATTACTAAACAAATATATATATAATAAGGAAATTACAATAACATATTACAAGCACTGTAAACAATTGTTTATATATACACCATATATAACAGATTTTGTTGATTATCACATTGAGAAATTGTTAGAATCATTTTGAAATATCACTATTTATTCCGGTGTTAATTTTCCTATGTCCACTTATCAGTTCCCTGACCCTAAAATGTTGCCAGGCCCTAGAACTTGGTTTTCTCCTTTGTGAATTTTCTGATGATTAACTAGAACAGATTTTTGAGTGAAGCATTTGCCACAGTCAGGACAGCGATATGGTTTCTCTCCAGTGTGTGTTCTCTTATGCTTTACAAGAACAGATTTTTGTGCAAAACATTTCCCGCATTCAGGGCAGAAAAAAGGTTTTTCTCCAGTGTGAGTCCTTTGATGAGAAACAAGAACTGATTGATGAGCAAAGCATTTGCCGCACTCAGGACATGAATACGGTTTCTCTCCAGTGTGGATTCTTTTATGGTTAACAAGATGTGATTGATGGTTAAACCGTTTTCCACATTCAGGGCAGGAATATGGTTTCTCTCCCGTGTGAATTCTCTGATGCAAGATAAGATTGGGCTTCAAGTTAAAACATTTCCCACATTCAGGGCAAGGATACGGTTTCTCTCCAGTGTGGATTCTATGATGTAAAATAAGATGCTGTTTCCGGTTAAAACATTTCCCGCAATCAGGGCAGGGATATGGCTTCTCACCTATGTGAACTCTTTGATAATCAAGAAGCCGTGGTTTAGGAGATTCAGAACTTGCAGATATTCTTTCTGTTTTATGGGCTGTTTCATGCACACCAAGCGCTGATCTACAGCTAAATTGCTCCCCACATTCAGAGCAAGCATGGAAATCTACATTATGAAGTGCCCTGTGGTTAATGAGATCTGTGTGATCATTGAATGACATTTGGCACTTAGAGCAGTTATACATGAAGAAAATATCGGAGTTAGTTAGACTTTCTTCCTCGCCAGAAGACGATTCCTCTTTTATACAAATAGACATATATCCTGCCTGTGATTGTTGTGAGGGTGTATACATGTTGTGGTTTGTGAGATTTCCTTCATATAAGAGTAGTTTCTTCTGAGAAAGAATAGATGAATATTCTGTCTGTGGATGTTCTGTGGGTGTAGAAATATCTATAAGATTTTCTTCATCATATGAAGCTGGTTCCTCCTTAATAGGAGTAGACGGATATTCTGTGTGAGGATGTTCTGTGGGTGTAGAAATATCTGTGAGATTTTCTACTTCACGTGAGGCTGAACCCTCCTTAACATGTGCAGACAGATATTCTGTCTGTGGATGTTCTGAAGATGCATAAAAGTCAGAGAAATGGCCTTCTTCAGATGAAATGGATTCCTCCTTGATATGAAAAGACGTATAGTCCATCTGTGTGTTGTCTGTGGACATATACATGCCAGTGAGGTTTTCGTCTCCTGTAGATGTATTTCCCGTTTTAGACATATCTGTTGGGAAAAAAAAATAGGCATTAATGAGTGGACTTCATTGTTTCAGCAGAGAAAGAATGTAATGTTTGCTACAGCTGATAAGACCACACATGCACACTCAGCGATCAGTTACCATTCTACGAAAAGATGTTAAAAACAAATAAAGAAAGTATTTCACGTGTAGTGTCAATGTAGTTAAAATATTGAAAAGCTATAAAATAACAAAATTGCCAGGATTAGTGAACAATTGATAGTGTTTTCTGAGAGCGTGCAGTAACATCTGGAAAAGACACCTACATGAAGATAAAGCAGGGACAGAGAGACATGCACATAGTGGGCACATGGGGCAGGTCCTGCCACACACAACACTTTAGCTTCCCATCCTGGTTCATTCAGGTTATTGATTTCCAGAGATAGTTCAGTGAAAACCCAACTGCAAAATTCAGACTATAACAGCGAAACACTGACAATAGTTCAATAGGGTAGGTAGTACCCACACCACTTCAGCTCAATGAAGTGGTCTGGGTGCCAGGTCCCCCAGGTTTTGATCCTTCAGATGTAAACATAGCATTTCAGGGTTAATCCAGCCTCTAGTGGCTGTCTTCCTGACAGAAGCTGGAGGCGAAAATCGCATTCAGCATGCGGAACGTAGATAGGAAAGCATTGAGAAATGCTTTACTAGGGACTGTTTGAATGCGCGCGCGGCTCTTGCAGCTCCACTCGGGAGCGGACATCGGCAGGGGGAGGGAGAAGTCACCAGTGCCAAGGGAGCCCGCCGCTTGGTTAAGGTAAGTGGCTAAAGGGAGGGGGGACCTAAGGGTTATATAGTGTCAGGAAAATGGGTTTGCTTTCCTGACACCATAGTGATCATTTAACTCCTAAATGGCAGAGAATTGAGCAGTGAGACTGCAGGTGCACAATCTATACACCAAAACTTCTTCATTAAGCTAAAGTTGTTTTGCTGACTTTAGTGTTCCTTTAAAGGGAAACTCCAGTGCCAGGGAAACAATCCATTTTCCTGGCACTGGAGGGTCCCTCTCCCTCCCACGCCCCAATCCCCGGTTACCTCAGGCAGCGACATGTCCCCCGCCGCTCCACCTTCTTCCTCTGTCGGCCGGTGGGCGAGACTGAGCCTGCCCACCGGCCGAGGAGACCTAATGCGCATTAGCGCACCCCATAGGAAAGCATTGAAAATGAATTTCAATGCTTCCCTATGGGGAATAGAGCGACGCTGGAGGTCCTCACACAGCGTAAGGACGTCCAGCGACGCTCTAGCACAGATAATCTGTGCTAGGGACAAGGAAGTTCCCTCTAGTGGCTGTCTAGTAGACAGCCACTAGGGGAGGACTTAACCCTGCAAGGTAATTATTGCAGTTTATGAAAACTGCAATAATTACAGTTGCAGGGTTAAGGGTAGTGGGAGTTGGCACCCAGACCACTCCAATGAGCAGAAGTGGTCTGGGTGCCTGAAGTGTCCCTTTAAGTTTAATTACATAAAATCTCAATGTAATTCTGTTAAGATTGTATTATTTCCAATTTAGAAATGTAATAACGTGTATTATTTAGCATTATAACTGGATCAGTGTTTTATTGTTTCAACATAATAAATTGTACAAAAACATTACATGCGATTTATTACTAGTAAAGTGTATGATTATACAAGGCTTTATAAAGGTAGATTCCAGATCTCGTATGATGCTTTGCGTGTCTTTACAATGACAAAGCATTATGGAAGTTGTAGTTTTGAAACATCTTGGGATCTACCTTTTAGGCACCCCTGATTTAGATTCATATTATTCAGGGCCACAGCAGAGGTGTGATATTCTGTTTGAGAAAAGCTCCTGACTGTGAAGAGACTTACAGAACATAATATACATTCTATACAATTCTGTTCTTCTACCTTAGGAAAGACGAGACAGGGGGGATACGATAGAAACATTTAAATACATAAAGGGAATCAACACAGTAAAGGAGGAGACTATATTTAAAAGAAGAAAAACTACCACAACAAGAGGACATAGTCTTAAATTAGAGGGACAAAGGTTTAAAAATAATATCAGGAAGTATTACTTTACTGAGAGGGTAGTGGATGCATGGAATAGCCTTCCAGCTGACGTGGTAGAGGTTAACACAGTAAAGGAGTTTAAGCATGCGTGGGATAGGCATAAGGCTATCCTAACTATAAGATAAGGCCAGGGACTAATGAAAGTATTTAGAAAACTGGGCAGACTAGATGGGCCGAATGGTTCTCATCTGCCGTCACATTCTATGTTTCTACCTTTGTGACAATAATATGGACGAATGCCTTTCCTGGCTCAGCAGGACAATGCCTCCATGCACAAAGCAATATAGTTTGTAAATACACAACCTTTGGCAATAATCTATCTTCACCACACAATAGCATCACATTAAGGCGGATTGGCAAATTTAAAGGGACACTAACATACCCAAACACTGCAACTCATTGTACTGGTTATGTTACCTAGATTCCACAAACACAGTCCCTCTGTTTAATATCAAACTTTAATGTCACTTTTTTCCAGTCGGAATGACATTGATTGGCTGAGAGTGCCAGGGGTGGGTTAATACATCCAAGTGGGATGAAATTAGACTTCAATCTGTGAAAGTGTTAATGCCATGTGATCAATGCACCAGGAAGATTATAACAAATCATATTGAAACTATTTCATATTAAACCAGATGAATGTATGCCGTCTAATCCTTATAATGTTTATGTGACTTAGTGTTCTTTAATTCACTTTTAGCTGAATTATCATTAGGTATCACAGATGATATGTTCAGTAACTACATTCCATTCCAAATGTAGAAAAATGAATTAAAGAAATTCTGACGTGTTCTGTATTGGTACTTACTGCTTGTTCTCACCACTCGCACGGAGTGTTATGAGTCCTTCCCTCGGCACCAGTCCATCCGATAACTATGGTCTCAAATTTCATTCTATGGATAAGCTTTTTCAAATGATCACAATCAGTTAGAAAAACATTTCAGATTTATAAATCCATTAAGCTTGAATTATAAATCCATTAAGCTTGAATTGTGAATCTGGAAATGGGTCTTTTGAAAGGTTTATACCAGCAGGTTGTGATCATTTGAAAAGTTTATGCAAACAAAATAAATCGAGGCCAGTACGGCAATATAAGATCTGATTGAAGTATTTTATGGTTACAAAATAAATCGAGGCCAGTACGGCAATATAAGATCTGATTGAAGTACTTTATGGTTACAAAATAAATCGAGGCCAGTACGGAAATATAAGATCTGATTGAAGTACTTTATGGTTACAAAATAAATCGAGGCCAGTACGGCAATATAAGATCTGATTGAAGTACTTTATGGTTACAAAATAAATCGAGGCCAGTACGGCAATATAAGATCTGATTGAAGTACTTTATGGTTACAAAATAAATCGAGGCCAGTACGGCAATATAAGATCTGATTGAAGTACTTTATGGTTACAAAATAAATCGAGGCCAGTACGGCAATATAAGATCTGATTGAAGTACTTTATGGTTACAAAATAAATCGAGGCCAGTACGGCAATATAAGATCTGATTGAAGTACTTTATGGTTACAAAATAAATCGAGGCCAGTACGGCAATATAAGATCTGATTGAAGTACTTTATGGTTACAAAATAAATCGAGGCCAGTACGGCAATATAAGATCTGATTGAAGTACTTTATGGTTACAAAATAAATCAAGGCCAGTACGGCAATATAAGATCTGATTGAAGTACTTTATGGTTACAAAATAAATCGAGGCCAGTACGGCAATATAAGATCTGATTGAAGTACTTTATGGTTACAAAATAAATTGAGGCCAGTACGGCAATATAAGATCTGATTGAAGTACTTTATGGTTACAAAATAAATCGAGGCCAGTACGGCAATATAAGATCTGATTGAAGTACTTTATGGTTACAAAATAAATCGAGGCCAGTACGGCAATATAAGATCTGATTGAAGTATTTTATGGTTACAAAATAAATCGAGGCCAGTACGGCAATATAAGATCTGATTGAAGTACTTTATGGTTACAAAATAAATCGAGGCCAGTACGGCAATATAAGATCTGATTGAAGTACTTTATGGTTACAAAATAAATCGAGGCCAGTACGGCAATATAAGATCTGATTGAAGTACTTTATGGTTACAAAATAAATCGAGGCCAGTACGGCAATATAAGATCGGATTGAAGTACTTTATGGTTACAAAATAAATCGAGGCCAGTACGGCAATATAAGATCTGATTGAAGTACTTTATGGTTACAAAATAAATCGAGGCCAGTACGGCAATATAAGATCTGATTGAAGTACTTTATGGTTACAAAATAAATCGAGGCCAGTACGGCAATATAAGATCTGATTAAAGTATTTTATGGTTACAAAATAAATCGAGGCCAGTACGGCAATATAAGATCTGAATGAAGTACTTTATGGTTACAAAATAAATCGAGGCCAGTACGGCAATATAAGATCTGATTGAAGTACTTTATGGTTACAAAATAAATCTAGGCCAGTACGGCAATATAAGATCTGATTGAAGTACTTTATGGTTACAAAATAAATCGAGGCCAGTACGGAAATATAAGATCTGATTGAAGTACTTTATGGTTACAAAATAAATCGAGGCCAGTACGGCAATATAAGATCTGATTGAAGTACTTTATGGTTACAAAATAAATCGAGGCCAGTACGGCAATATAAGATCTGATTGAAGTACTTTATGGTTACAAAATAAATCGAGGCCAGTACGGCAATATAAGATCTGATTGAAGTACTTTATGGTTACAAAATAAATCGAGGCCAGTACGGCAATATAAGATCTGATTGAAGTATTTTATGGTTACAAAATAAATCGAGGCCAGTACGGCAATATAAGATCTGATTGAAGTACTTTATGGTTACAAAATAAATCGAGGCCAGTACGGCAATATAAGATCTGATTGAAGTACTTTATGGTTACAAAATAAATCGAGGCCAGTACGGCAATATAAGATCTGATTGAAGTATTTTATGGTTACAAAATAAATCGAGGCCAGTACGGCAATATAAGATCTGATTGAAGTACTTTATGGTTACAAAATAAATCGAGGCCAGTACGGCAATATAAGATCTGATTGAAGTACTTTATGGTTACAAAATAAATCTAGGCCAGTACGGCAATATAAGATCTGATTGAAGTACTTTATGGTTACAAAATAAATCGAGGCCAGTACGGAAATATAAGATCTGATTGAAGTACTTTATGGTTACAAAATAAATCGAGGCCAGTACGGCAATATAAGATCTGATTGAAGTACTTTATGGTTACAAAATAAATCGAGGCCAGTACGGCAATATAAGATCTGATTGAAGTACTTTATGGTTACAAAATAAATCGAGGCCAGTACGGCAATATAAGATCTGATTGAAGTACTTTATGGTTACAAAATAAATCGAGGCCAGTACGGCAATATAAGATCTGATTGAAGTACTTTATGGTTACAAAATAAATCGAGGCCAGTACGGCAATATAAGATCTGATTGAAGTACTTTATGGTTACAAAATAAATCGAGGCCAGTACGGCAATATAAGATCTGATTGAAGTACTTTATGGTTACAAAATAAATCGAGGCCAGTACGGCAATATAAGATCTGATTGAAGTACTTTATGGTTACAAAATAAATCGAGGCCAGTACGGCAATATAAGATCTGATTGAAGTATTTTATGGTTACAAAATAAATCGAGGCCAGTACGGCAATATAAGATCTGATTGAAGTACTTTATGGTTACAAAATAAATCGAGGCCAGTACGGCAATATAAGATCTGATTGAAGTACTTTATGGTTACAAAATAAATCGAGGCCAGTACGGAAATATAAGATCTGATTGAAGTACTTTATGGTTACAAAATAAATCGAGGCCAGTACGGCAATATAAGATCTGATTGAAGTACTTTATGGTTACAAAATAAATCGAGGCCAGTACGGCAATATAAGATCTGATTGAAGTACTTTATGGTTACAAAATAAATCGAGGCCAGTACGGCAATATAAGATCTGATTGAAGTACTTTATGGTTACAAAATAAATCGAGGCCAGTACGGCAATATAAGATCTGATTGAAGTACTTTATGGTTACAAAATAAATCGAGGCCAGTACGGCAATATAAGATCTGATTGAAGTACTTTATGGTTACAAAATAAATCGAGGCCAGTACGGCAATATAAGATCTGATTGAAGTACTTTATGGTTACAAAATAAATCGAGGCCAGTACGGCAATATAAGATCTGATTGAAGTATTTTATGGTTACAAAATAAATCGAGGCCAGTACGGCAATATAAGATCTGATTGAAGTACTTTATGGTTACAAAATAAATCGAGGCCAGTACGGCAATATAAGATCTGATTGAAGTACTTTATGGTTACAAAATAAATCGAGGCCAGTACGGAAATATAAGATCTGATTGAAGTACTTTATGGTTACAAAATAAATCGAGGCCAGTACGGAAATATAAGATCTGATTGAAGTACTTTATGGTTACAAAATAAATCGAGGCCAGTACGGCAATATAAGATCTGATTGAAGTACTTTATGGTTACAAAATAAATCGAGGCCAGTACGGCAATATAAGATCTGATTGAAGTACTTTATGGTTACAAAATAAATCGAGGCCAGTACGGAAATATAAGATCTGATTGAAGTACTTTATGGTTACAAAATAAATCGAGGCCAGTACGGCAATATAAGATCTGATTGAAGTACTTTATGGTTACAAAATAAATCGAGGCCAGTACGGCAATATAAGATCTGATTGAAGTACTTTATGGTTACAAAATAAATCGAGGCCAGTACGGCAATATAAGATCTGATTGAAGTACTTTATGGTTACAAAATAAATCGAGGCCAGTACGGCAATATAAGATCTGATTGAAGTACTTTATGGTTACAAAATAAATCGAGGCCAGTACGGCAATATAAGATCTGATTGAAGTACTTTATGGTTACAAAATAAATCGAGGCCAGTACGGCAATATAAGATCTGATTGAAGTACTTTATGGTTACAAAATAAATCGAGGCCAGTACGGCAATATAAGATCTGATTGAAGTACTTTATGGTTACAAAATAAATCGAGGCCAGTACGGCAATATAAGATCTGATTGAAGTACTTTATGGTTACAAAATAAATCGAGGCCAGTACGGCAATATAAGATCTGATTGAAGTACTTTATGGTTACAATGTCTGCTTCTGCAATTTGTTTTGAAGACCTTGAAAACGCATGAGTTTACTCACTAAACATGGAACTGCATAGATCGGACTGTAAAATGACCAATTTAGGACAAAATAATTAAACTGAAAAGAGAGCTGCTTTAAGGAATATTTCTGTGTATGGTACTTCCACTGTGAATACTTAGTGCACAGATCACCCCAAGGTGGGCAGTTTTCCCGTTTAGGTTTAACACTCAGATTTTTATACCAAGTCTGTTTGATGTATGACGTGTGCTGTATCTGGATTGCAAACCCAATGGCATGGAATAGATGTAAAGCCTAAAGGCGTCAGCCCCTGTGTTATAATACTGAAACCGTATGAAACAAAACTCCTAAGGAACGATGTCAAATCCGGCACTTTGCTAAATTGAAACAGATCAAGTTGTTCAGAAGACAGAGGAGGTTTCTACGTCATACTGGAAAGGAGTAATGAATGGAGTGGCCATTACAGTGTCTGTGCACACACAGATAGATATCAACGGGGAAGGTACTGCTTGAACAAGTCACTGTGTAGCACAGAGATTATATAAACACAATACAAATACATTTACTATATATAAAGACACTTGGCAGCTTCTTACCTATCTTGGTGAATGGCTGGTGATTTGTTGTCAAGAAGTCTGTATCAGGGTCAAAACACTCCCACCATTCCATAGAGGAAGCGACAGTGACATCGTCACATCTTATAGGAACCTGATACACACAAAATGATACAGTCACCATCCAGACACATCCCTTGGTTTTACTGTATAGTGTCCCATCCCCAGCAGCTTTACCTCTCCAGTCAGCAGCTCAATGATCCGATTGGTCAGTTCCAGGATCTTCTCATCATGGTTTCTCTCATGGATTGGGGAATGATGTTGAGGCACCTTGCTGAGACCCTTATTCCTGCAGAACACTGCAATACAGGGGCTGCTACTGTATGAAATGTAGTCAATAAACTTCTTCACCACAACATATTCCTACACAGAGACAGAAACCGGTAACATTTTAAAAAGGCTGTTTGCATATACAAGTGGAGTAAGTGGGTTACCTAATAAATCAATTTACAGGAACAAACTTTCTAAACGGTTATGAGGCTCAGTGCAAGCAGTCATATATCTGTGGCTATGGTATTAACATATAGCACAAATATCTCGCCGATACCCAAACATTTCCCTACTGACACCTCTTCCTGTAAAAACACCTGCTATTTCTTGTAATGAGATAAATTGTGTGCATTACTCACCCCTCCAGTCAGCAGGTAGACAATCTCCAGGGTGAAATTTAACACCCTCTTACTCATCTCATTCATCTCGTTGTGTTGTCAGAGAGTTTGTGCAATGACTCAGAGTCAGAGGGCTTTTGAGAAACGTACGTCTTTGCTCTCCTACACAAGGAACAAAGAATTGGATAACAAGAGGCATTTTTTGTATGCAACAGTCATGTACTCCCTCTTCTATATGGTTTTATGCTAAGCATGTTGAGAAATTCCCTTCCATACATGGAAGATGAAATATCATCCCCTCAGCACAGGTTTAAAAGTGACTTTTCAGGGGGCGAGACCTGGCCATAGAGCGGAGCAGTCGCAAGATACCACAGCTCTTGCTCTACTTTGTGATTTTCGCAGATTTTCTGCTAAAAGACGACAGCACTTGATGTAAATCGGCTACCGAGTGACAAGGGGCATTTCAGATGATATGCCCGACTTCTCTCTGCGGGCTACAAGCATGGTTGGTGTAGGGGAGGTGGCCACTTTCACACTACCGCCGATAGCTGTCAATTTCAGTCTGAGTCCCTCCCCCCATGGACTGACAGGGGTTATCCCGGTCCTAGAAAATCATCTTCCAGCCAAGCGACACCAGCAAGATAGCAAGCATTGACCCTGTTATAGTGGTGGAACAGTCCACCATCCACAAACTGGATGCTATCTTTGCAGCTTTCATGAAGCGTATATCAGAGAGGCAGAGGGTCGCACAAAGACCTATGACTTATAACTCACGCCCCCACTCAGTGTAAAAATAAAAAAATAAAACCAGATCTAATACCAGAGCATCACTACTGTCCATATGCAATTCACAGTATATTTCTCAACTCCGCTGCAATACCTCTAAATGTGGCCCTCACTAGGCCTTCACTCCATACATTACACACGGCCCTCTGTGGGCAATCCATGAAGACACCATTTTTGCTGCACATTTTGGGCAATTACATACAACATTTCCAGCTTTACAAGGGTTAACTACAACCCTGTCATACGTCGGTTGACTATTCCTCAGCCTTGTTAGGCACACACAAATCATTCTTTTACGACCCTCTCTCTGCACTCCTGAGAACCAAGAACATCTCATTACAAATTTAACCATATTCAGGCCTCCTCGGTCTGTCATGGTTTTACCTAAGCCTGGTATAATCCACAATTCCTATCACGGGCACTTACTAGATCTTACATATTTTGCTTCCTGCTTGTAAACTAGAGATGTTTCGATCTTTCCCATACTTCATGTCCTTCTTTTGGAAGGATACACAGTGGGAACACATAATTATACACAGCACAACTAGGTATCTCTTTCATATCCATATGAGTTCTATTATTATCTAGGTTTCTGCTATCCCTACTTATGATACTGTTTACCCCCAATTCTGTGACCTCTCTAATCATGCAACACATGCATGTAAAACACCATCTTTCCAGCCAACATAAATAATGATAAAAATAAAAAATGAATGGCACCATTCTGTTTAAGAATAAACCTTCACCTGTATATATTGTCAATTTGTAATTATAATGTTTTGATCTGTATATAATAATTTTGCACTATGTATACCCTATACCTGGCACAGGTTCAAAATACTAAGATAATGATAGGTAGATAGGTAGATCTATGTACACTTGGGTCCATCACTGAAAAACGATTCAAGTAAGTTTTGGCCAAATCTACCATGTTAGTCAACGTATGTAAATAAATGATAAAATGAATGTAAAGCTATCTTGAATTTTGAACTTCATTAAACTCACCAGTAATAGTGAGCGCTAATTCAAAGGTACATTTACACACATCAGCAATCCACTAGAGTGACTGCCCTTGTAAGCGGAAGCCTTCTGATGAATCCTATCGGGAATAGATGTAGCGATCTAACCTTTTCATTTAGATCGGGATAACTACAATATATATTCCCCTATAAAACAAGCGGATCGACTCTTAGGACTAACCCCCCATAAAGATTGGGAGTCAGTTCAGCTATTTCGCTGTCTTTTTAGGACAAATCTAGTGGAGACTGAATGTTGGTACCGAGTCTCTAAAGTCTAGGACTGTGTGCAGCTATTAGACACTGCGCGCGCACACCATAAAGCGACGTATGTCACCATGGTGACCGTCAACGCAACTGATATGTTGGAGACGTATGATTCCCTAATGAATGAGCCTATGAGCAATGAGTACGCATATCGAGGTGTAACCCCGCCCCCGGTCAGCCTGCAACCATGCCAATTGGAAGACACGGGTAGGAGGGCGGGATCTGCCTCGGTATATATTCATTTCCCCTCAGCTGTGCCAGTAGCTCTTGACAAAGGCATGTGAGCACGCCGAAACGCGCGTCGAGCGTTTTGCCGTATTTTGTTTTTAATACTGGGGGATGCATTTGGCTAACTTTATAATGGGGGAAGTCTGCTAGTGTTTTGGATTGGGTGACTGGGCTTCGACCAGAGTGATAAGCAATCTCTCAATCAGCAACAGCAATATCCAGTCCTGGCAGTGCATTGAAATAGGGGGCTTTGCAGTTTATGCCTTTATATATATAGTTAGACGACCTTTGAGGCAGTCTATACCTCCTTAGTCAGTTAGACAGTGGGGATTATTTAACGCTAGGCTGCCTCGAAGCAGCAGTCTATTTAAATCGAATATACTCATGAGTCAGACCGGAGGGTGATGATATCATAGTTAGCTGGAATACTTGTTTGCATAATTTAGCGGCAGGCTGCCTCGAAGCAGCAGTCTAACTAAGTGTATATAAGAACTGGACCGGCTGTGTTACATACTTTCCACCGATGTACATATGTATATATACTTATATTGCCAATGCTATTGCTGACCTCCTTGGGGGAGACTGTATATAGATGTGCTTCATATAAGTTTTCCAGGCATACCCTGTAGTATCAGCTGCTCAGCAGGGTTCACAAACTGTGTTTCGATCTAAACAACCATAAAGGCTAGTGGGGACTAGGTTACTCCTCTATCATCCGGAGGCTACTAGACAAAATACTAAGTCTGCCTCTGAGATATTCTAAACCTGGCCAAATTCGATACAAAGGCTCCTATTTTGTATCCATTAGAGATATATACAGATTAATGGATTCTGACTTCTGTCCCCATTGACTGAACAGTTCCGTACGTACTACCATACTGTTGTATACTTAGAGTAGCATTTCTGGACGGACACGTCCACACAGGGATTCTGTGTGTCCGTTCTCAACTATATGCATCTCTAAACAGAGTCTAAAAATAGGAACTGCAATTCTAAGTTTAAAAAGCCAGGATATTTACTAAACCCTACGTGCATGTAAGGGTGAGGGGGTTATAAATATCTGACTGAATATAGATTATACTGTATACCGCATTTACTTAATACTATATCTCAGATATCCCTCTCTACTACCTTTACTGCTACTGGGCAATATCCAATATTGCATCCACCCAGTTTTTAATTCACTTCTAGTTTACACGAGTGCTTCACCATCACTGTGTGTTTGTTTTGTCCGTAAGCGGCTAAATAAAGGGTATATCCCACAATTATTTTTACTTTAAATTTTGAGATATCATCTAGTGGAATAGACGCCCTACTGTTTCAGCTGTAGTGGTGCTACTGTTCCACTTTAGTCTTTTCTCTCTCCTAGTGTTTGGGGTTCATGCCCCTTGATATCTCTGTAACCCCTCAGGAATCTAGGTGTGGATTTGACCCCCTCCATAGTATTCCTCTCTTTTCTCCTCCTTATGATACTGTTGTTAACGTTTTAATCTTTAACCACACTTACATCATACTGGACATATTTCCATAAACGTTCCCATTGTGTCTTTAGGTTTCTCTCCACGATATACTTATCACAAATTCATCCACACACTAGTTGGGCAATATACGTACGTTCCAACATACTTTCAATCAATTCATTAAGTTTCTATTCCCCTACATTCGTTAGGGATAGATCAACTGGCTGTTAGGAGTATTGGTGTGGGCCATATTATTGTATATTTGTAATTCAGTCACGTAAGGCCTACACCCATCTTCACGCGGAGGCATTCGTCCATCGGCTCTACTCATAGCTAGAGCCTTGCTCCTACCTCTCTAGGTTTTAGATAGTGTGACGAGACCAATCTCGCCACATTGCATTAGAGGAGCCTGGTTGCCCGCCTGCTGCCTTTGGATTATGGACCGGCAGCTAAAGGGTTAATTTTACTGTGCAGAAGGATTTATTTTTCCCTTTCTGCACAGCCGTTCGGTAGATTCTATCTACCGAACAATCAGCTTCTTTTCAGCCTCCCCAGAGCCGTGGGAAGCCGTCCGGCGCTGTTAATGGGCCACCCAGAAGCTGGAGTGTGTCCTCCATTTACCTCCCTGAAGTGGCGGTTAACCGCGGCTTAACAAGCGTGTGCCGGCAATTGACCACCCAGTAGCTGCGGTTAACCGCAGCTTAATTGATTGTTACTGGGTGGTCGCGGTTACACATAGCCGCCACACGATGGCGGTGTTCTGGAGCTCCCCGGGCAGCCAGCGCTTTTCTGCACGGCTTTCATGCACCAAACCCGGACACGTTTACGTGCAGGCACCGCTGAACCTCCAGCCCTGGTTCTAATTCGTGTATATGTAACCGAATGCATGTAAATTCGGTAGTTTATTTTATGTGAATGTTTTAACCCAGATAGCCATGCCATGGAGCCTGTTCGTGTAATTAAAGACTTTGGCTCCATGGCAATTAAACTGTATTCGTGTGGTCTGAGTGCCATTCACCTAATAATGTGCACTCATACCTGAGCTATCTGGGGATATGTTACATGTCTGTGTTTAATGTATAAAAAGTAACTTTATGTATTTTAAAGCATATTACTGTATTTGGGTCCCCACGTGTGTAATGGAGTCTTGCCTTTGTCCTGGGAGATAATTGAATTACTTCTCCAATTATCTCCAGGGCAGAAGGGAGGAAGCCAGGATGCATTGTGGGGATGTTTTACTTCTGTGAGTCTGTAATGTGATACATGTCTGTCTGTGTTACAGTCTTCCATCTGGTCCCCTAGGGGAGTGTCCACCAGGTGGGAGACCTGCATAAATACTGGGGCAGGTAGCCCTCAATAAACAGACCACTGCTTGACCCTCAACACGGAGCCTAGTCTCGTTCTTGGGGGGATTCACTGTATGCTGATAGGGACTGACTGTCAGGAGAGTAAGCCGCTTGGGAGCTTTTCCTGTTCGTCTGCTAGCAGCTATTCGTGAGGTTCCAGTTCGGGAGTTTGGAGTGCTACCTTATTCCCTTGTATGCAGTTCAGGAGTTTGGTGCATTCACTTATATCCAATTCGTGAGTTTTGGTGATATTACAGTAGCTGTGCCTGTCTGTGAAAAGGGGATTATTGCCTAAACGATTTTAACCCCTTGTCTGCTGAAACGGTCCGTTACAGATAGGGCCTCTCATGTCACGGCCACTCCTTTGAATCTCTTACTTGTCACCGAGAGGCCAACATTCCTGTCACATCGTTCGATGGCCTCATTCCCTTGACCAATTCATAGCTAGAGCTTCTCAGAGCCACTTGGCATTTAGTAGGGCCTCACCTTTCCCTCATTTAGCAAATGTTTTGCTATTCGGCAGTATGTAAGTCGCCAGTTGTTATACTATCACCTACATGACTAACATTTACTCTACGTATAGATGTTGCACACTACAGAACTAGTAAGACATTTTTCACCATTCAGCACTACGTAAGCCGCCAGTTGATGCAGGGTTACACAATCAACTGCATGACCATCACATTTCTTCTACGTATCTTTGTTTCACAACAACAGGATAATTAAATTCTAGGTCCCCCCACCTGAACCTCCTCACTTCCCACTCCGGCCACATGCCAGGTTACCACCAGCCCCAGTCCCTTGCAATCTTGGTCCATTCCACTATTGCTGCAGAGCTACAACATGATGCGTGCCATCCCCACCTACGGCTCGGTGAGCTGAGCTGTTTAGATTCCAGTTTGCCAGCTCTTTAGACTCTCCTGCCAGGTGACAGCACTCATGTGAGAGCACTAACAGCATGGCTGAAATGCATGCCATGATGTCACCCATACTTTCATCTTTCTATATATTTTGCTTGTCAAGTTGGATTCTACTAACTCATAGGTCCCACCCTCCCAAGAGGTACACTACTTCATACCCCTTCCTTCCATCCTCTCAGAATAACACCACCAGTTACTATCCAGCATAGGTTCCGCCGTCTCCCGTTAACATACTTAAATTCTCCTCTCCATTAGATTGGACATGGCTACAGAGATTTGTCAGTTGTTTCAAATCTGGGGACCCCATACTGAACAAACTGTCTGTTCCGTATTCATTCTCGCCTTGGGTCAATTAAGTCGTCTGCCTTAATACTTACACTTCCCCTCCTCTAGTCATAATTCTCCTTACAGGGTGTCAGTTTTTCACACAGGTGTCACTTTACTTGCATCAGGTACTCGGGATTGTCCAAACATGCAACCTGCACTTGAAGTCTCGTTCCACTTAAGTTACTATTTGTGATGAAATCAAGGATTGATTTTATTAAAGGGGAGGGGCTATTCAGACGCTTCCTTTTAATTTGTGGGGCTCTGACACGATTAGTTTAATTACGGAGGAATAATACTGCTTGTAATGATAATATTACACTATATATATTAGTAATTCTCTATATAATGATAATATTACACTATATATTAGTGATTCTCTATATAATGATAATATTACACTATATATTAGTGATTCTCTATATAATGATAATATTACACTATACATGTTAGTAATTCTCTATATAATGATATTACACTATATATTAGTGATTCTCTATATAATGATAATATTACACTATATATATTAGTAATTCTCTATATCATGATAATATTACACTATATATATTAGTGATTCTCTATATAATGATAATATTACACTATATATATTAGTGATTCTCTATATAATGATAATATTACACTATATATATTAGTAATTCTCTATATAATGATAATATTACACTAAATATATATTAATAATTCTCTATATAATGATAATATTACACTATATATATTAGTGATTCTCTATATAATGATATTACACTATATATATTAGTGATTCTCTATATAATGATAATATTACACTATATATATTAGTAATTCTCTATATAACGATAATATTACACTATATATATTAGTAATTCTCTATATAATGATGATATTACACTATATATATTAGTAATTCTCTATATAATGATATTACACTATATATATTAGTAATTCTCTATATAATGATAATATTGCACTATATATATTAGTGATTCTCTATATAATGATAATATTACACTATATATATTAGTAATTCTCTATATAATGATAATATTACACTATATATATTAGTGATTCTCTATATAATGATAATATTACACTACATATATTAGTAATTCTCTATATAATGATAATATTACACTATATATATTAGTAATTCTCTATATAATGATAATATTACACTATATATATTAGTGATTCTCTATATAATGATATTACACTATATATAAGTGATTTTCTATATAATGATAATATTACACTATATATATTAGTAATTCTCTATATAATGATAATATTACACTATATATATTAGTGATTCTCTATATAATGATAATATTACACTATATATATTAGTGATTCTCTATATAATGATAATATTGCACTATATATTAGTAATTCTCTATATAATGATGATATTACACTATATATATTAGTGATTCTCTATATAATGATAATATTACACTATATATATTAGTAATTCTCTATATAATGATATTATTACACTATATATATTAGTGATTCTCTATATAATGATACTATTACACTATATATATTAGTGATTCTCTATATAATGATAATATTACACTATACATGTTAGTAATTCTCTATATAATGATAATATTACACTATATATATTAGTAATTCTCTATATAATGATAATATTACAATATACATGTTAGTAATTCTCTATATAATGATACTATTACACTATATATATTAGTGATTCTCTATATAATGATATTACACTATATATATTAGTAATTCTCTATATAATGATAATATTACACTATATATATTAGTAATTCTCTATATAATGATAATATTACACTATATATATTAGTAATTCTCTATATAATGATAATATTACACTATATATATTAGTAATTCTCTATATAATGATAATATTACACTATATATATTAGTAATTCTCTATATAATGATAATATTACACTATATATATTAGTAATTCTCTATATAATGATATTACACTATATATATATTAGTAATTCTCTATATAATGATAATATTACACTCTATATATTAGTAATTCTCTATATAATGATATTACACTATATATATTAGTGATTCTCTATATAATGATACTATTACACTATATATATTAGTAATTCTCTATATAATGATAATATTACACTATACATGTTAGTAATGCTCTATATAATGATAATATTACACTATATATATTAGTGATTCTCTATAATGATAATATTACACTATATATATTAGTAATTCTCTATATAATGATAATATTACACTATATATATTAGTGATTATCTATATGATGATAATATTACACTATATATATTAGTAATTCTCTATATAATGATAATATTACACTATATATATTAGTAATTCTCTATATAATGATAATATTACACTATATATATTAGTAATTCTCTATATAATGATAATATTACACTATATATTAGTAATTCTCTATATAATGATAATATTACACTATATATATTAGTAATTCTCTATATAATGATATTACACTATATATATTAGTAATTCTCTATATAATGATAATATTACACTATATATTAGTAATTCTCTATATAATGATAATATTACACTATATATATTAGTAATTCTCTATATAATGATAATATTACACTATATATATTAGTAATTCTCTATATAATGATAATATTACACTATATATATTAGTAATTCTCTATATAATGATAATATTACACTATATATATTAGTAATTCTCTATATAATGATAACATTACACTATATATATTAGTAATTCTCTATATAATGATACTATTACACTATATAAGTGATTCCCTATATAATGATAATATTACACTATATATATTAGTGATTCTCTATATAATGATAATATTACACTATATATATTAGTAATTCTCTATATAATGATAATATTACACTATATATATTAGTGATTCTCTATATAATGATAATATTACACTATATATATTAGTGATTCTCTATGTAATGATAATATTACACTATATATATTAGTAATTCTCTATATAATGATAATATTACACTATATATATTAGTAATTCTCTATATAATGATAATATTACACTATATATATTAGTAATTCTCTATATAATGATAATATTACACTATATATATTAGTAATTATCTATATAATGATATTACACTATATATATTAGTAATTCTCTATATAATGATAATATTACACTATATATATTAGTAATTCTCTATATAATGATAATATTACACTATATATATTAGTTATTCTCTATATAATGATAATATTACACTATATATATTAGTAATTCTCTATATAATGATAATATTACACTATATATATTAGTAATTCTCTATATAATGATAATATTACACTATATATATTAGTAATTATCTATATAATGATATTACACTATATATATTAGTAATTCTCTATATAATGATAATATTACACTATATATATTAGTAATTCTCTATATAATGATAATATTACACAATATATATTAGTTATTCTCTATATAATGATAATATTACACTATATATATTAGTGATTCTCTATATAATGATAATATTACACTATATTTATTAGTAATTCTCTATATAATGATGATATTACACTATATATATTAGTGATTCTCTATATAATGATAATATTACACTATATATATTAGTAATTCTCTATATAATGATAATATTACACTATATATATTAGTAATTCTCTATATAATGATAATATTACACTATATATATTAGTAATTCTCTATATAATGATAATATTACACTATATATATTAGTAATTCTCTATATAATGATAATATTACACTATATATATTAGTAATTCTCTATATAATGATAATATTACACTATATATATTAGTAATTATCTATATAATGATAATATTACACTATATATATTAGTAATTATCTATATAATGATAATATTACACTATATATATTAGTAATTCTCTATATAATGATGATATTACACTATATATATTAGTGATTCTCTATATAATGATAATATTACACTATATATATTAGTAATTCTCTATATAATGATGATATTACACTATATATATTAGTAATTCTCTATATAATGATAATATTACACTATATATATTAGTGATTCTCTATATAATGATGATATTACACTATATATATTAGTGATTCTCTATATAATGATAATATTACACTATATATATTAGTGATTCTCTATATAATGATAATATTACACTATATATATTAGTGATTCTCTATATAATGATAATATTACACTATATATATTAGTAATTCTCTATATAATGATAATATTACACTATATATATTAGTAATTCTCTATATAATGATAATATTACACTATATATATTAGTAATTCTCTATATAATGATGATATTACACTATATATATTAGTAATTCTCTATATAATGATAATATTACACTATATATATTAGTGATTCTCTATATAATGATAATATTACACTATATATATTAGTAATTCTCTGTATAATGATAATATTACACTATATATATTAGTAATTCTCTATATAATGATAATATTACACTATATATATTAGTAATTCTCTATATAATGATAATATTACACTATATATAATATTGATTCTCTATATAATGATAATATTACACTATATATATTAGTGATTCTCTATATAATGATAATATTACACTATATATATTAGTAATTCTCTGTATAATGATAATATTACACTATATATATTAGTAATTCTCTATATAATGATAATATTACACTATATATATTAGTGATTCTCTATATAATGATGATATTACACTATATATATAAGTAATTCTCTATATAATGATAATATTACACTATATATATTACTAATTCTCTATATAATGATAATATTACACTATATATATTAGTAATTCTCTATATAATGATATTACACTATATATATTAGTAATTCTCTATATAATGATAATATTACACTATATATATTAGTAATTCTCTATATAATGATATTACACTATATATTAGTAATTCTCTATATAATGATAATATTACACTATATATATTAGTAATTCTCTATATAATGATATTACACTATATATATTAGTAATTCTCTATATAATGATAATATTACACTATATATATTAGTAATTATCTATATAATGATATTACACTATATATATTAGTAATTCTCTATATATTGATAATATTACACTATATATATAAGTAATTCTATATAAAATAATAATAATACAATTATTTATATAAGTAATTCTCTATGTAATGATACTATTACACTATATATATTAGTAATTCTCTATATAATGATAATATTACACTATATATATTAGTAATTCTCTATATAAATATAATATTACACTATATATATTAGTGATTCTCTATATAATGATAATATTACACTATATATTAGTGATTCTCTATATAATGATAATATTACACTATATATATTAGTAATTCTCTGTATAATGATAATATTACACTATATATATTAGTAATTCTCTATATAATGATAATATTACACTATATATATTAGTAATTCTCTATATAATGATAATATTACACTATATATATTAGTGATTCTCTATATAATGATGATATTACACTATATATATTAGTAATTCTCTATATAATGATAATATTACACTATATATTAGTAATTCTCTATATAATGATAATATTACACTATATATATTAGTAATTCTCTATATAATGATATTACACTATATATATTAGTAATTCTCTATATAATGATAATATTACACTATATATATTAGTCATTCTCTATATAATGATATTACACTATATATATTAGTAATTCTCTATATAATGATAATATTACACTATATATATTAGTAATTATCTATATAATGATATTACACTATATATATTAGTAATTCTCTATATAATGATAATATTACACTATATATATTAGTGATTCTCTATATAATGATAATATTACACTATATATATTAGTAATTCTCTATATAATGATACTATTACACTATATATATTAGTAATTCTCTATATAATGATACTATTACACTATATATATTAGTAATTCTCTATATAATGATAATATTACACTATATATATATTAGTAATTCTCTATATAATGATAATATTACACTATATATATTAGTGATTCTCTATATAATGATAATATTACACTATATATATTAGTGATTCTCTATATAATGATAATATTACACTATATATTAGTGATTCTCTATATAATGATAATATTACACTATATATATTAGTAATTCTCTATATAATGATAATATTACACTATATATATTAGTAATTCTCTATATAATGATATTACACTATATATATTAGTAATTCTCTATATAATGATAATAGTACACTATATATATTAGTAATTCTCTATATAATGATAATATTACACTATATATATTAGTAATTCTCTATATAATGATAATATTACACTATATATATTAGTAATTCTCTATATAATGATAATATTACACTATACATGTTAGTAATGCTCTATATAATGATAATATTACACTATATATATTAGTGATTCTCTATATAATGATACTATTACACTATATATATTAGTAATTCTCTATATAATGATAATATTACACTATATATATTAGTAATTCTCTATATAATGATAATATTACACTATATATATTAGTGATTCTCTATATAATGATAATATTACACTATATATATTAGTGATTCTCTATATAATGATAATATTACACTATATATATTAGTAATTCTCTATATAATGATAATATTACACTATATATATTAGTAATTCTCTATATAATGATAATATTACACTATATATATTAGTGATTCTCTATATAATGATAATATTACACTATATATATTAGTGATTCTCTATATAATGATACTATTACACTATATATATTAGTAATTCTCTATATAATGATAATATTACACTATATATATTAGTAATTCTCTATATAATGATAATATTACACTATATATATTAGTAATTCTCTATATAATGATAATATTACACTATATATATTAGTGATTCTCTATATAATGATACTATTACACTATATATATTAGTAATTCTCTATATAATGATAATATTACACTATATATATTAGTAATTCTCTATATAATGATAATATTACACTATATATATTAGTGATTCTCTATATAATGATAATATTACACTATATATATTAGTGATTCTCTATATAATGATACTATTACACTATACATGTTAGTAATTCTCTATATAATGATAATATTACACTATATATATTAGTGATTCTCTATATAATGATAATATTACACTATATATATTAGTAATTCTCTATATAATGATAATATTACACTATATATATTAGTAATTCTCTATATAATGATAATATTACACTATATATATTAGTGATTCTCTATATAATGATAATATTACACTATATATATTAGTAATTCTCTATATAATGATAATATTACACTATATATATTAGTGATTCTCTATATAATGATAATATTACACTATATATATTAGTAATTCTCTATATAATGATAATATTACACTATATATATTAGTAATTCTCTATATAATGATAATATTACACTATATATATTAGTAATTCTCTATATAATGATAATATTACACTATATATATTAGTAATTCTCTATATAATGATAATATTACACTATATATATTAGTAATTCTCTATATAATGATAATATTACACTATATATATTAGTGATTCTCTATATAATGATAATATTACACTATATATTAGTAATTCTCTATATAATGATAATATTACACTATATATATTAGTAATTCTCTATATAATGATAATATTACACTATATATATTAGTAATTCTCTATATAATGATAATATTACACTATATATATTAGTGATTCTCTATATAATGATAATATTACACTATATATATTAGTAATTCTCTATATAATGATAATATTACACTATATATATTAGTAATTCTCTATATAATGATAATATTACACTATATATATTAGTAATTCTCTATATAATGATAATATTACACTATATATATTAGTAATTCTCTATATAATGATAATATTACACTATATATATTAGTAATTATCTATATAATGATAATATTACACTATATATATTAGTAATTCTCTATATAATGATAATATTACACTATATATATTAGTAATTCTCTATATAATGATAATATTACACTATATATATTAGTGATTCTCTATATAATGATAATATTACACTATATATATTAGTAATTCTCTATATAATGATATTACACTATATATATTAGTAATTCTCTATATAATGATAATATTACACTATATATATTAGTAATTCTCTGTATAATGATAATATTACACTATATATATTAGTAATTCTCTATATAATGATAATATTACACTATATATATCAGTAATTCTCTATATAATGATGATATTACACTATATATATTAGTGATTCTCTATATAATGATACTATTACACTACATATATTAGTAATTCTCTATATAATGATACTATTACACTATATATATTAGTAATTCTCTATATAATGATGATATTACACTATATATATTAGTAATTCTCTATATAATGATAATATTACACTATATATATTAGTGATTCTCTATATAATGATAATATTACACTATATATATTAGTGATTCTCTATATAATGATAATATTACACTATATATATTAGTAATTGTCTATATAATGATAATATTACACTATATATATTAGTAATTGTCTATATAATGATAATATTACACTATATATATTAGTAATTCTCTATATAATGATAATATTACACTATATATATTAGTAATTCTCTATATAATGATAATATTACACTATATATATTAGTAATTCTCTATATAATGATGATATTACACTATACATGTTAGTAATTCTCTATATAATGATAATATTACACTATATATATTAGTAATTCTCTATATAATGATAATATTACACTATATATATTAGTAATTCTCTATATAATGATAATATTACACTATATATATTAGTAATTCTCTATATAATGATAATATTACACTATATATATTAGTGATTCTCTATATAATGATAATATTACACTATATATATTAGTGATTCTCTATATAATGATAATATTACACTATATATATTAGTAATTGTCTATATAATGATAATATTACACTATATATATTAGTAATTGTCTATATAATGATAATATTACACTATATATATTAGTAATTGTCTATATAATGATAATATTACACTATATATATTAGTAATTCTCTATATAATGATAATATTACACTATATATATTAGTAATTCTCTATATAATGATGATATTACACTATACATGTTAGTAATTCTCTATATAATGATATTACACTATATATATTAGTGATTCTCTATATAATGATAATATTACACTATATATATTAGTGATTCTCTATATAATGATAATATTACACTATATATATTAGTGATTCTCTATATAATGATAATATTACACTATATATATTAGTGATTCTCTATATAATGATAATATTACACTATATATATTAGTGATTCTCTATATAATGATAATATTACACTATATATATTAGTAATTCTCTATATAATGATAATATTACACTATATATATTAGTAATTCTCTATATAATGATAATATTACACTATATATATTAGTAATTCTCTATATAATGATAATATTACACTATATATATTAGTGATTCTCTATATAATGATAATATTACACTATATATATTAGTGATTCTCTATATAATGATAATATTACACTATATATATTAGTGATTCTCTATATAATGATAATATTACACTATATATATTAGTAATTCTCTATATAATGATAATATTACACTATATATATTAGTAATTCTCTATATAATGATAATATTACACTATATATATTAGTGATTCTCTATATAATGATAATATTACACTATATATTTATTATATTTTATTATATTTAAAGATCACTCTATAGATTGCTAGCTTTGTGTTCAGACACTGGTTGCCATGGTAACTGACAAGAATACCCAGAGTTCCCTGCTCCTCACACAGTATTAGCACATTACACCCAGCACTAACCTGCAGTCCTTCCAGGAGCACAAACCGGAAACAGACAGCCGGCTGCTCCACTTCCGGCTGTCATTGTGTACTGACGCGTAACTTCCGGGTTCTGCGTTCCATTGCTCAATCACTGAATCAATCTGCGTTCCAGTCAACGTGCGCAGCGTTCCATTCAGCCTCCGTTTCTACGCGCTGCGTTCCATACCCGAGCGCTGCGTTCCACCTCACTTCCTGCTTGTGCGGTCCACCTGTGGCAGTGGTTTGGTTGCCGTGGAAACGTTTAATCGCCCAAATCACTTTTTTTGGCTGATATAAAATGTATTTATTAATAAATATAAGCAGTGCTATAGTAGGACAAATAATGTGATAATAAATGATAATAATAATAATGGTAATAAAGGCAGCAATGCACAGGGAGAGATTATCAGAAAGGAAAATAAAATATATAGAAAATAGAATATAAAATCTGTCAAACTTTAATTAAACATAAAACCTACACCGATCTCAAACTAATTATATAGAAATAAAAACCAAAACACAGAGAGATAAACTCAATAAACACAATATAAAATACAGAGAGATATCAATAAACACAATATAAAATACAGAGAGATATCAATAAACACATTATAAAATACAGAGATATTAATAAACACATTATAAAATACAGAGTGATATCAATAAACACATTATAAAATACAGAGTGATATCAATAAACACAATATAAAATACAGAGTGATATCAATAAACACAATATAAAATACAGAGTGATATTAATAAACACAATATAAAATACAGAGTGATATCAATAAACACATTATAAAATACAGAGTGATATTAATAAACACATTATAAAATACAGAGAGATATCAATAAACACAATATAAAATACAGAGTGATATTAATAAACACATTATAAAATACAGAGTGATATCAATAATCACAATATAAAATACAGAGTGATATCAATAAACACAATATAAAATACAGCGTGATATTAATAAACACAATATAAAATACAGAGTGATATCAATAAACACAATATAAAATACAGAGTGATATCAATAAACACAATATAAAATACAGAGAGATATTAATAAACACAATATAAAATACAGCGTGATATTAATAAACACAATATAAAATACAGAGTGATATGAATAAACACAATATAAAATACAGAGTAATATCAATAAACACAATATAAAATACAGAGTGATATTAATAAACACAATATAAAATACAGAGTGATATCAATAAACACAATATAAAATACAGCGTGATATTAATAAACACAATATAAAATACAGAGTGATATCAATAAACACATTATAAAATACAGAGTGATATTAATAAACACATTATAAAATACAGAGAGATATCAATAAACACAATATAAAATACAGAGTGATATTAATAAACACAATATAAAATACAGAGTGATATCAATAAACACATTATAAAATACAGAGAGATATCAATAAACACAATATAAAATACAGAGTGATATCAATAAACATAATATAAAATACAGAGTGATATTAATAAACACAATATAAAATACAGAGTGATATCAATAAACATAATATAAAATACAGAGTGATATCAATAAACACAATATAAAATACAGAGTGATATCAATAAACACAATATAAAATACAGAGTGATATTAATAAACACAATATAAAATACAGAGTGATATTAATAAACACAATATAAAATACAGAGAGATATCAATAAACACAATATAAAATACAGAGTGATATCAATAAACACAATATAAAATACAGAGTGATATCAATAAACACAATATAAAATACAGAGTGATATTAATAAACACAATATAAAATACAGAGAGATATCAATAAACACAATATAAAATACAGAGTGATATCAATAAACACATTATAAAATACAGAGTGATATTAATAAACACAATATAAAATACAGAGTGATATTAATAAACACAATATAAAATACAGAGAGATATCAATAAACACATTATAAAATACAGAGAGATATTAATAAACACATTATAAAATACAGAGTGATATCAATAAACACAATATAAAATACAGAGTGATATTAATAAACACATTATAAAATACAGAGTGATATTAATAAACACAATATAAAATACAGAGAGATATCAATAAACACAATATAAAATACAGAGTGATATTAATAAACACATTATAAAATACAGAGTGATATTAATAAACACAATATAAAATACAGAGTGATATCAATAAACACAATATCAAATACAGAGTGATATTAATAAACACAATATAAAACACAGAGTGATATTAATAAACACAATATAAAATACAGAGAGATATGAATAAACACAATATAAAATACAGAGTGATATCAATAAACACAATATAAAATACAGAGTGATATTAATAAACACAATATAAAATACAGAGAGATATCAATAAACACATTATAAAATACAGAGAGATATCAATAAACACATTATAAAATACAGAGTGATATCAATAAACACAATATAAAATACAGAGTGATATCAATAAGCACATTATAAAATACAGAGTGATATTAATAAACACAATATAAAATACAGCGTGATATCAATAAACACATTATAAAACACAGAGTGATATTAATAAACACAATATAAAATACAGAGTGATATTAATAAACACAATATAAAATACAGAGAGATATCAATAAACACATTATAAAATACAGAGAGATATTAATAAACACAATATAAAATACAGAGTGATATCAATAAACACAATATAAAATACAGAGTGATATTAATAAACACAATATAAAACACAGAGTGATATTAATAAACACAATATAAAATACAGAGAGATATGAATAAACACAATATAAAATACAGAGTGATATCAATAAACACAATATAAAATACAGAGTGATATTAATAAACACAATATAAAATACAGAGAGATATCAATAAACACATTATAAAATACAGAGAGATATCAATAAACACATTATAAAATACAGAGTGATATCAATAAACACAATATAAAATACAGAGTGATATCAATAAACACATTATAAAATACAGAGTGATATTAATAAACACAATATAAAATACAGCGTGATATCAATAAACACATTATAAAATACAGAGAGATATCAATAAACACATTATAAAATACAGTGATATCAATAAACATAATATAAAATACAGAGTGATATCAATAAACACAATATAAAATACAGAGTGATATTAATAAACACAATATAAAATACAGAGAGATATCAATAAACACAATATAAAATACAGAGAGATATTAATAAACATAATATAAAATACAGAGTGATATCAATAAACACAATATAAAATACAGAGAGATATTAATAAACACAATATAAAATACAGAGAGATATTAATAAAAACAATATAAAATACAGAGTGATATCAATAAACACAATATAAAATACAGAGAGATATCAATAAACACATTATAAAATACAGAGAGATATTAATAAACACAATATAAAATACAGAGAGATATCAATAAACACAATATAAAATACAGAGTGATATTAATAAACACAATATAAAACACAGAGTGATATTAATAAACACAATATAAAATACAGAGAGATATGAATAAACACAATATAAAATACAGAGTGATATCAATAAACACAATATAAAATACAGAGTGATATTAATAAACACAATATAAAATACAGAGAGATATCAATAAACACAATATAAAATACAGAGAGATATGAATAAACACAATATAAAATACAGAGAGATATGAATAAACACAATATAAAATACAGAGTGATATCAATAAACACAATATAAAATACAGAGTGATATTAATAAACACAATATAAAATACAGAGAGATATCAATAAACACAATATAAAATACAGAGAGATATGAATAAACACAATATAAAATACAGAGTGATATCAATAAACACAATATAAAATACAGAGTGATATTAATAAACACAATATAAAATACAGAGAGATATCAATAAACACATTATAAAATACAGAGAGATATCAATAAACACAATATAAAATACAGAGTGATATTAATAAACACAATATAAAACACAGAGTGATATTAATAAACACAATATAAAATACAGAGAGATATGAATAAACACAATATAAAATACAGAGTGATATCAATAAACACAATATAAAATACAGAGTGATATTAATAAACACAATATAAAATACAGAGAGATATCAATAAACGAACCAATGGAATACTCAAAGAGCTGGAAAGGACCAGACTGGTTGAGTATATTGCTGGAAAACAAAGGGAAATAAAAATATATAATAGCAGTGTAATCTGAAGAAATGGTAATGGTAGTAGATCAATAGAATAAATGACATCACTTCTAATACAAAGTGCAATCTTGCCTTAGTGGCTCACCTCTATAAAAGTCTCTCTAGAGATACCCTTCTCCCACTATGTACAACACATGCAACCGGCTAGTGACTTTATTAGGCTATGTGAACGGTCAAGTCCAGTGGCTTGTGGGTATGTACAGTAGGTAATAGTCATACACCTGACATGGGTGTCCCGGCTGTGGTCACAGTATGTGCCCTACGTGGTTAGGGAATAACTTATGGCTACTGCTAGTCCCAGCGTAATAGGATAGCCTCCCTATGTTCCCTACGTAGTATAGGAAATAACTTATGGCTTACTGCTAGCCCCAGCGTGATAGATAGCCTGTAGATACATAGGCTAGATCATACTGAGTTCCCCCGAAAAATAGATGAGGGACAGTATGCAGATACTGGCTGTGGAGTGACTAACAAACCACTGTAGAGGACTGTTAGGACCCTCTCGAGTCTTGTGCCAGATAGTTGTAGCTACAATAAGTAGAGGTTACATACACAAAACAGGAGCTATTAGGCATGCATAGTTTAGTCCCATATATCGTCAAAGGGAAATAACCTCAGACTGACACATAACTTATGACCACCAAGCGAGAGAGAGAGGTGAAAAATAAATAAAGATTTAGGGTGCCTCTATGTGCAGAACCATACTTAGGATGTTAGTTGCCTGCACATAGTGATAGATAACCTAGTGAGGAAAAGAGTGAGGAAAAAATGAGCCCAGATGAGCCCGACGCGCGTTTCGGTGCTGAGATGCACCTTCGTCAGTTATAGCTACAACTATCTGGCACAAGACTCGAGAGGGTCCTAACAGTCCTCTACAGTGGTTTGTTAGTCACTCCACAGCCAGTATCTGCATACTGTCCCTCATCTATTTTTCGGGGGAACTCAGTATGATCTAGCCTATGTATCTACAGGCTATCTATCACGCTGGGGCTAGCAGTAAGCCATAAGTTATTTCCTATACTACGTAGGGAACATAGGGAGGCTATCCTATTACGCTGGGACTAGCAGTAGCCATAAGTTATTCCCTAACCACGTAGGGCACATACTGTGACCACAGCCGGGACACCCATGTCAGGTGTATGACTATTACCTACTGTACATACCCACAAGCCACTGGACTTGACCGTTCACATAGCCTAATAAAGTCACTAGCCGGTTGCATGTGTTGTACATAGTGGGAGAAGGGTATCTCTAGAGAGACTTTTATAGAGGTGAGCCACTAAGGCAAGATTGCACTTTGTATTAGAAGTGATGTCATTTATTCTATTGATCTACTACCATTACCATTTCTTCAGATTACACTGCTATTATATATTTTTATTTCCCTTTGTTTTCCAGCAATATACTCAACCAGTCTGGTCCTTTCCAGCTCTTTGAGTATTCCATTGGTTCTTTCTATATCTAGGGGTTAAGCCCCAGGACATTTCTGGAGTGTCCATCAAGGTGTTTATTTCCACCAACGAGACGGTCCCAATTTCTGGACCCATTCTCACGGGGGGAAATCTCTTCTGTTACAGATATCAATAAACACATTATAAAATACAGAGTGATTTCAATAAACACAATATAAAATACAGAGTGATATCAATAAACACATTATAAAATACAGAGTGATATTAATAAACACAATATAAAATACAGCGTGATATCAATAAACACATTATAAAATACAGAGAGATATCAATAAACACAATATAAAATACAGAGTGATATTAATAAACAAATTATAAAATACAGAGTGATATCAATGAACACAGTATAAATACAGATTAATACCAATAAACACAATATAAAACACAAAGTGATGGGAGCCAACCGAGTATAACTGTGTTATTAGCAAGAGGGATAAGGGGGTTAGGGTGTGAATCTAGGGTATAATTGTGCCTGATTGAATGCCAAATACTAAAGGTGGTACTGTGGTGGAATCTCTGTAAAAATAAATTTAGTAGGCCGAGATTACCACGTGGCATGTGTACGTGCATATGCTGACGTATCGATCAGTTGGTTGCACGAGGCAAGATACGATCAGTAGTGTACGGAGCATGTGCAAGAATACAGGATGTAGTATTCCCCTCCTCCATTGTGCTGGACAAGCCATGCGGTCAAGCAGGAAGTTAATTCTTATTTGTATTGATTGGTCAAGAGAATGTGCGGGTGGAGCTTAATATGGGAGGAGTTATGTGCCTATATAAGGAGCCTGCACTATTGTCCGGGGCTCAGAACTTGTGGTATTTTGGTGACGCTAGTCCCTCTGAGTCCCGATCGGTGATCCAATAAAGAATCTCTTCCTTCCTGAAGAAACCTGTGTCCATCTCTCTGTGCTTCGCTTCCGTCAGTTTCTCCGGTATCATTTGGTGCATTGGCCGGGAAGCTCATCGTTCAACGGTAGCTGAGAGGCAGAGGCGTGAGACGGTCTATCTTTGCCCACGTTCTCTACGGCTGCACCCCTGAACTTCTGCGTGGACCTCCCTTCGTCTCGGCGCCACTGGTCTGTTGTCCAGGAGATCATCGGCCTCTACGTGAGAAGTGCTGGGGTGTCCCCGTCGATGAGTGTGAACTCAGGTTCAGGAACGAGGAGGTAAGACAACTGCTGTTTTAGACGGCAGACCCACTAGGGGTATACCGATTGTGCGGTAGGCCCATAAGGGGTTATTTGTGTATGGAATCTGCCCCCTCTGTCGGAGGGAAGGAGCGAAGGCGCACCGCTCAATCGAACGCTCTTTAGTCAGACCGTTTGATTTGGTTAGTCAGGCGGGGTCCTGTGTAAATAGCCCTAGCCGGACACCGGTGTCTTGTCTAGACTAGCGTTCTAGGGTGTATATTTTGTTCGCTAGGTCGGAGGGACCGGGAGACTAAGCGGCGCCTGTGTAAATTCGGTTCGCTAGCTCTCAACCTATCTTGGCTAAGTGGGAAGGCGTGTAAATTTGGAACCCACTAGATTTTTGATAGTAATCGACTAAGAGGCGCCTGTGTAAATTCGGTCCTCTAGCTCGCTATATGTGGTGCTTGGGCAGTGTGGCTAACCAAAACGGGTGTATATAGTTTTAGGTAGTCCATCAAGGTACTGGCCAATAGTTTAGTTGGGAATTGTAAATGTGATAAAGATTGTTTAGTAAAGTGTATATCTTGTTAGATAGCGCGAGCTCAGCCGTCTAGCGGAGTGTTAATAGTGTGTTGCTGTATTATAGTGCACGGTACCATAACCCTGTATATTTACTGACACTGTATATAAGTACTAATCATTGTCGTCCATTGCATGTTTAACACCATAACCACTAATAATTGTATTGTGACCTTAACTTGTGCTTTGACCTATGCTAACCGTACTGTAACCGCTATTTGTAAAAGACGATGTTACTGGGGTGTGTTATAGACGGGTAATTCATATATAGAGAATTATAGCGTGGGTGACTGTATAGTTTCGCCAAAGGGCATAATATTGATTATCTAGTGACTGGTGTAACAGCTGTGTGTGTACGGGAATTCCCTGAGTGTTTATTGTGTTATTGTATACGTTTCACTTGGTAACTGTACCACGTGGTGCTGTTGCCAGAGGAAACGGGTGTGACTGTTGAATAGTACGCGTGTATAGTATTCGTTGTCGACGACGTTCCATTGTTAAGTATGGGTGCGTCGCAGTCAACGATTCCGGATCCCTTAGGTTGTATGGTGAAGAATTTTAAAAAGGGATTCAAAACTTGTGATTTTGGGGTTAAAATGTCTCCTGTACGTTTGGTCACTTTGTGTACTAGGGAGTGGCCTACTTTGGTTGCGTCATGGCCGCCACGTGGCAGTTTGGATCCAACTCTGGTACAGCGCTTACACGTGGCTGTATCGGGTAGGCCTGAACTTTACGGCCAGTTTCCTTATATTGATTGTTGGAGACAGGCCGTAAATGACTCGCCAAAATGGCTCCAGACATGCCACGAGGAGCAATGTCGCCTCATGGTAGCTAGGACTTGTTTGTCCACTAGGACTGGTGTTAGGCCCATTTTGGACACGCCCCCTGAGTCCGAGATCCCTTTGCCGCCCCCTTACTTTCCGTTAAGAGGAAGTGACGCAAATGCAGGAAGTCCTGCAACCCTCCCCTCATTACCCTCATCCACTTCCGCTTCCTCCTCCAGTATAGAATCTACCCCCCCTCGTACTAAATCTCCCCTTCCGGAATCAGAACCAACCCCCATTAAATCCGAATATCCTGATTTGGCGCCACTTCAGACTTCCGGTCAAGCTTCTTCTAGCTCGGCTCAAAGTGTTTTATTTACAACCTTTTCCCAAAACCAAGCTCCCACATCCCCATACCCTATTTCTCCCCGACTGGAACCTATGACTGACGCCCCTCCACGTAGCCCCATACAGACCCGACAACTGACCGGTGCCCAACAATTAAAACACTATCAGATGCCTCTTCGTCTGAATCCTGGGTCAGCCTATATCGATGCCGCAGGCCAAATGGCACATGCTGACCCGGTCTTTGTATATGTCCCGTTCACGACGACCGATCTCTTAAATTGGAAGACCCACAATTCCTCGTATACTGAGAAACCACAAGCTATGACTGATCTGTTCACCTCAATAGTACAGACACATAACCCGACATGGGCTGATTGCCAGCAGTTATTAATGACTTTGTTCAACAATGAGGAAAGGACAAGAATTAATCAAGCAGCCATTAAAGCACTAGAGGATAAAGCCCGTACTTTAAACCAAGCCAATCCATCAGCATGGGCCGCAACACATTATCCCAACACCGATCCCGATTGGAATGTAAATGGTGCTGATATGGTTCAACTCAGAGCCTATAGAGACGCTATAATTGCTGGCATGAAAGCCGGAGGAAAGAAAGCTATTAATATGTCGAAGACAGTTGAGGTGATTCAGAAAAGTGATGAAGCGCCCAGTGTCTTTTATGACCGATTATTGGAGGCATACCGCTTGTATACCCCCTTTAATCCGGAAGACGCAGATAATTCCCGAATGGTGAACTCCGCCTTTGTCAGCCAAGCTTACGGAGATATTAAGCGCAAGCTACAAAAGTTAGAAGGGTTTGCAGGTATGTCTATCACCCAACTAATGGAGGTAGCGAATAAGGTATATATGAATAGGGAAACAGAAAGTAAGAAAGAGGAAGAGCGCAAGATGCGTAGAAAGGCAGACATGCTAGCGGTAGCGATCGCAGGCGTAGATAGACGGGGCCCAGATAGAGGCGATAGTAGATGGAATAGGGAGCCTTTGAGTAGGAATCAGTGCACGTATTGCAAGGAAGAAGGGCATTGGAGGAACGAATGTCCACAAAGAGAGCAGTACGAGAGAGACCAACCCAGGGCAGGTTACGGAAACTTTAGAGGCAGAGCGAGAGGTAGAGGAGGCCCCGGAGGGAGTAATGGTAATAGAGGGAGCAATGGGAACAGAGGAAGTGTTAGGGAAGATAGATATATCCCAGCAGCGCAAAGGTCCCGCGATAGAGAAGGCAGGGACTTTGTAGGATTGGCTGACACGGTCATGGAGGACTATTGATACCGACCGGGCTCCATCCCCCTTGGTCGAGCGGAGCCTATGGTCGATGTATCAATAGGGGGAAAAAGGAGTGCGTTCATGATCGACACTGGTGCTGAACATTCAGTGGTGACTAATCTAGTTGCTCCTCCATCTGGAAGGACTATTACTGTAATAGGAGCAACTGGAAGAAGTGCTGAAAAACCGGTTCTTAAAAGTCGACTCTGTACATTGGGAGGCCACGTAGTAAAACATCAATTCCTTTATATGCCTAAATGTCCAGTCCAATTGCTGGGACGTGATATGCTATCAAAATTACAAGCGCAGATTACGTTCCTACCAAATGGAACAACATCCTTAAAGTTTAATGGACCTTCAGGTATTATGACATTATCCGTACCAAAGGAAGAAGAGTGGCGACTTTATACAGCGTTGACTAGCCAAAACCCTAGGAGTGATGAGTCATTATTCAACATACCAGGAGTTTGGGCAGAGAACAACCCACCAGGACTGGCCCGCAATATTCCACCTATAAAAATTGAACTAAAACTTGGGGTTTATCCAGTAAGCCTAAGACAATACCACATCCCGCAGAAGGCTAAGAAGAACATCCAATCTTATCTGGATAAGTTCATACGGTATGGTATCCTAAAATTCTGTACTTCCCCCTGGAACACCCCATTGCTGCCTGTTCAAAAGCCCGGTACAGATGAGTATCGACCTGTGCAGGACTTGAGAGCAGTCAATGATGCGGTTGTTAGTATACATCCAGTTGTACCCAATCCATATAACCTGCTTGCTTTAATTCCGGGCGGGGCTACTTACTTTACAGTCTTAGACCTCAAAGATGCCTTCTTTTGCCTCCGAATTGCCGCAGAAAGTCAATGTATTTTCGCTTTCCAATGGGAGAACGCTGTAACGGGCTCAAAACGCCAAATGACTTGGACAAGACTGCCCCAAGGGTTTAAAAATTCACCTACCCTATTTGGTTCAGCTCTAAGTCAAGATCTACTGGATTTCGAGTCCATCCCAGGAGAGTGTGTATTGTTACAGTATGTAGATGACTTGTTGATAGCAGCAGTTACAAAAGAAATCTGTCAGCAAGCAACGCACGATCTACTACACATTCTCTGGAAGGCAGGATACAAGGTGTCTAGAAAGAAGGCTCAGTTGTGTTTGCCAACTGTCAAATATCTGGGATTCCATATCTCTGAAGGTCAAAGAATTATGGGGCCAGAGAGAAAAGAAGCTGTGTGCCAAATACCGATACCCAAGAATACAAGACAAGTGCGAGAATTCTTGGGGGCAGCAGGCTTCTGTAGGATATGGATTCCCAGCTACGCGATACTGGCAAAACCTCTGTACGCAGCTATCAAAGGTACAGAGCACGACCCCTTCTTATGGACCCAAGAACAGCAAACGGCATTTGAAGATGTGAAGAAGGCTTTGATGAGTGCCCCAGCATTAGGTCTACCTGATCACACACGACCATTCTACCTGTATGTACATGAGCAAAGAAGAATGGCTGTGGGAGTATTGACACAGTACTTGGGATCATGGCAAAGACCTGTTGCCTACATGTCTAAGCAATTGGATGCAGTGGCCAGCGGACTTCCACCTTGTCTAAGAGCCGTAGCTGCAGCCGCCCTGCTAGTAGCTGAAGCCGATAAACTCACTCTGGGTCAAGAACTTTATGTACGAGTCCCACATGCAGTACAGACGTTGTTGGATTACAAAGGAAATCATTGGTTTAGTAACAGCCGTATGACCAAGTATCAAGCAATGTTGTGTGAAAACCCAAGAGTGCATTTAGAGACTGTAAACACCTTAAATCCAGCTACCCTTTTGCCACAACCTACTGAAAGTCAACATGATTGTTTGGAAGTAATGGATGAAGTATTCTCAAGTAGACCAGATCTTCGTGATTTTCCCATCCAGAACCCCGATGTTCAATATTATACCGACGGCAGTAGTTATGTGAAAGAAGGGATCCGCTATGCAGGATATGCAGTGACAACAATAGACAAGGTGATAGAAGCTCGGCCACTGGCGAAAGGAACATCAGCACAAAAGGCAGAATTGATAGCACTGACACGAGCGTTACAATTGGCTGAAGGTTTAAGAGTGAACATCTACACGGACTCCAAATATGCGTTTTTAACCACTCATGCCCACGGAGCTTTGTATAAAGAAAGAGGACTACTGAATTCAGAAGGCAAAGAAATCAAGTACGCAGCTGAAATCCTACAACTATTGGAAGCAGTGTGGGAGCCGAAAGAAGTCGGTATCAAACATTGTCGAGCGCATCTGAGAGGAGATGGTGATGTAACCAAAGGAAATCGGATGGCAGATAGTGCAGCTAAGCGTGCTGCTGAATCAGGAAGACAGGAGTATGTGGGGCATATAGCTGCTCTTATACCAACTCCATTGTCCCAATGGACTCCAGTTTATACAGCTCAAGAAGAGGAGTGGTTAAAGACTGAACCAGGAAAGTATTTGGAGAACAAGTGGTATCAGCTAGAAGATGGAAGAATAGTCATACCAGCATCACTAGCGGTAGAAATTGTCCAAAATTATCACAACGGGACACATTCTGGGAGAGACAGCACAGAAGAATCTCTCAGAAAACATTTCTACATACCAAGATTGTCCAACTTGACACAGGCCATTGTACGAAGATGTGTAACGTGTGCTAAAAATAATGCAAGACAAGGACCAGTAAAGCCACCAGGAGTCCAGTTTATGGGGGGACTCCCCATGTCCGATTTACAAATTGACTTTACAGTGATGCCTAAATCGGGTGGACATCGTTACCTGCTGGTAATTGTGTGCACCTATTCAGGCTGGGTAGAAGCATGTCCTACTCGTACAGAGAAAGCAGGAGAAGTTGTAAGATTCCTGCTACGAGAAATAATACCCCGATATGGACTACCCTGTTCTATAGGATCGGACAATGGTCCAGCTTTTGTTCATCAGTGCCTACAACAACTGACTCATATGCTTGGTATAAAGTGGAGGCTTCATACAGCATATAGACCCCAGAGTTCTGGTAAGGTAGAGAGAATGAATAGAACTATTAAGAATCAGTTGGCTAAAATGTGTCAGGAAACCCAACTTAAGTGGAACGTTCTCTTACCCATAGCTTTATTGCGAATCCGCAGTACCCCTACCAGAAGGATGGGCCTCTCTCCTTTTGAAATCATGTATGGGCGACCACCTCCCGTACTTGGTAACTTAAGGGGGGACTTGAGTCAGTTGGGAGAAGGAATTACCCGGCAGCAGGTTGTAGAGTTGGGTAAGACTATGGAGGAGGTACAGAAATGGGTACAAGATAGATTACCTGTGAATATTTATCCCCCAGTTCATAGTTATCATCCAGGAGATCAAGTGTGGATTAAAGAGTGGAATAATGTACCGTTAGGGCCCAAGTGGAGAGGTCCTTATGTTGTTCTTTTGTCTACCCCTACAGCGATAAAAGTAGCCGAAGTGACTCCATGGATACATCACTCCGGGGTTAAACCAGCAGCAGTCGATTCTTGGCAAGTTACAGCAGATCCAGAGAATCCCTGCAAGATCCGGTTAAAACGCACTACTCAGTCGGAGTAACGAGGAACTTTTGTGGATTACAAATTTTATTGTTACAGGGATTTGGTGAAGTGAGTGTTTTAGACGGCCATAATAAAGCCTGTCCGCTCACCGACATATAGTGTATAAGCCAGGGAAAGTCTCGAAGGGACTCCTGTGAAGACGAGCAGAACTCCATTCCCTGCAGCCCTTACATCCTGGAAGCTGAGGTGCCTTCGCACGGACGAAGACTGAGGATGACGGCGAAAGATGTGTTGATGAAAGTGTTTATTTATGTGTATTTTTATATTCAGGAAGGTAGAGGTACCGACACAATACGAGTGTAAAGGAGATGTATCGAGATGTAGATACCTAAATATAGACTATAGTGTGTGCCATTTAGGAGTAGGAGAACCTAAGTGCTTCAGTCCAGAGTATCAACCCCGTACAATTTGGTTGACTCTCAGGAATGGAGATCCTCAGGGGACCCTAATTAATAAGACAGTATTAGAATCCGTACATTCTTCGGGTGTTCTGCTATTTGATGCGTGTAAGGCGATATCAAGTGGTAGAAAGCCGTGGAATGTATGTGGGGATCTTAGATGGGAGAGGACGTATGGGTCTAATGATAAATATATTTGTCCCAGTAGTAAAAATAAATATGTGAGTCCTAGATGCCCAAATAAAGACTATAACTTTTGCCCATATTGGTCTTGTGTGGGGTGGGCGACTTGGGGACAGACAGTAGACAAAAACATGATAGTGACTAAGTTGCCTACCAGCCCATATTGTAAGTCTATGGAATGCAATCCCATCCATATACTTATAAATAACCCCGATAAGTTCTTAGACAAATATGGCAATTTATTTGGGTTTCAAATATACGGGACGGGTTTAGATCCTGGGACAGTATTGTTTATAGGGATAGAGACTGATACGGTATCCTCCCAAACTCATCAAGTATACCATTCCTTTTATGAAGAGATGAGTATAGATAATAAGATCCCCCATAATGCTAAAAACCTGTTCATTGACTTAGCTGAAAGTATTGCCGGTAGTCTTAATGTTACCAACTGCTATGTGTGTGGAGGTACTAACATGGGAGACCAATGGCCTTGGGAAGCAAAGGAGGTAATGTCCGGTTCTGAGGCAGTTGACCAACTAATATCTACACAAGCCGATTATCATATGAGTGTTAGAGGTAAATCTGAGTGGAGATTAAAGACCTCCATCATAGGTTATGTTTGCATAGCAAGGAAAGGAATAATGTATAATACTTCTGTAGGAGAATTAACTTGTCTAGGGCAAAAAGCTTATGATGATGATACAAAGAATACAACTTGGTGGTCGGCTTCAAATGTCTCAGAACCATCTAACCCGTTTGCTAGATACGCCAATTTAAAGGATGTGTGGTTTGATTTATCCATCACATCTACCTGGAGAGCCCCAGCAAATTTGTACTGGATCTGTGGTAAGAAAGCCTATTCGGAGTTGCCACAGGACTGGGAAGGGGCATGTGTGTTGGGTATGCTCAAACCATCCTTCTTCTTGTTACCGATTGAAACAGGTGAGACTTTAGGTGTTAAAGTGTATGATGTGAATCATAGGAAGAAAAGGGGACCCATAGAGATAGGCGCCTGGGAAGATGATGAATGGCCTCCCCAGCGTATCATAGATTATTATGGGCCAGCCACGTGGGCAGAAGATGGTACCTTTGGTTATAGAACCCCTATTTATATGCTCAACCGTATTATAAGATTACAGGCGGTGGTTGAGATTATTACTAACGAAACATCACAAGCGCTCAATCTTCTAGCGAAGCATAATACTAGGATGAGGACAGCAGTCTACCAAAATAGATTAGCCTTGGATTACCTTTTGGCAGTAGAGGGAGGTGTATGTGGGAAGTTTAACCTGAGCAATTGCTGTCTTCAAATAGATGACGAAGGGCAAGGAATAGCTGAGCTTACTAGCCATATGGTTAAACTAGCGCATGTGCCTACTCAGGTATGGAAAGGGTATAATCCAAGTAGTTGGTTTGGTAGCTGGTATGAGTGGTTTGGAGGGCTTAAGGCAGTGGTAGGTGGAGTCCTACTGATTTTAATGTTGTGTCTACTCCTGCCGTGTCTTATACCCTTAGTAGTTAGGTCTGGGCAAAGCCTGATAGAAAATATAGCAGAGAGGAAGGCTGCTGCACAGATAATGGCAATTTATAAGTATAAGGCTCTAGATCAGGGAGAACCAATGCAGGAAGATGAGTGTTGAAGATTCACACCATAAGTTAAGTCTGGTCTGGTTCAAGGTAACTTGCGGTGTATGCAAACTAAGGTTAAGTGATGCCTCAAGTAATTGTGAAATATCAAGAGGCATCAAAGGGGGGAATGTGGTGGAATCTCGGTAAAAATAAATTTAGTAGGCCGAGATTACCACGTGGCATGTGTACGTGCATATGCTGACGTATCGATCAGTTGGTTGCACGAGGCAAGATACGATCAGTAGTGTACGGAGCATGTGCAAGAATACAGGATGTAGTATTCCCCTCCTCCATTGTGCTGGACAAGCCATGCGGTCAAGCAGGAAGTTAATTCTTATTTGTATTGATTGGTCAAGAGAATGTGCGGGTGGAGCTTAATATGGGAGGAGTTATGTGCCTATATAAGGAGCCTGCACTATTGTCCGGGGCTCAGAACTTGTGGTATTTTGGTGACGCTAGTCCCTCTGAGTCCCGATCGGTGATCCAATAAAGAATCTCTTCCTTCCTGAAGAAACCTGTGTCCATCTCTCTGTGCTTCGCTTCCGTCAGTTTCTCCGGTATCAGTACAGGTCATAGGATGTTGTGATGGGATGGATACTGCATTCAACCAAGTGCTAAAAGATATACAGATATACCTTAGATATACAGTGTTCCACAAACAGACAGCTTTTTATGTGGTGGTACGTCTCACTGTGATTATATTTAAAATAACCGTCAGGGGGGGCGGGGCCTGGCTGCCAAACTGAAAGGCTGCATGCAGTGTGGGCTCTGTACAAAAAGTGACAATTACCAAATGGATCCCACGCTACTGAAGGGAGGATGAGTCCCCGGAGAAGCGGCGGACCCAACCGGGCCCACGCGGCTTACACTCCCTGTCCCCCCCAACCCCCGTACCTCCCCCCCTTCTTTTTTTTTTTTTTCTTCTCCCGACTCTTTTCGGCATCTTTTTTGAATACCCATACTTAGGGGAAACCTAGGTTAAACCGGCTTCAGCCGAACCACATATAGACAGCCGCTCAGAAGCACACGTACGACGAACCCGACCTGAACAGACAAATCTAGCACAGCTGGGCAGACCTCAGCCCTCCCCATCACACAAGCAGATAGACGGCGAACAACTACAAGACGAAATAAGGCCAACTAGGGGCGGGACAACTATACTTACCCACGCTTAGCTAAGGGAGCCGACATGAAACTTACTAAGAGGGTCCAGGAGCCTCACACAACTCCTACCATAGACGGACCCTAAGAGTTAACAGTATAGCTCATGGAGAGTACATCAGGGCACTATGCATAGAGGCAGGGTAGGCCAACATCCAACAGCAACCGCCCCAGATGGACTGATAAACGTACTGGGGAATGTCGGCGGGTCACAACGGACCATACATACCAAACCACACGACTACTAAACTACTACACCCAAGGGTGTTAGATAGCTAACAGGCGGAAAGCATACTTCTAAGGCAGTGAAAACGTCTGACAACATATTGTTGCCCATTCATGTATTGTACCCTTTTATTGTCTTACATGCCGTATGCCTACGGAATTTCTGAAAACATTTCTTCAATAAAAAATGATTCACACAAAAAAAAGTGACAATTAACGCCTAAAAACAGTATTTTGAAAGCAAACAAACAGCTAAATTTGCGCTGATACCTACCTGCAAGCTATTCTGCTACAGCACAAGGGTTTCCACGCGTCCGACAAGCAGATTGAGCCCACACCGCCACTGAGGCCTACCTCTAGGTGAGAGCCTGGGAGAAGCGGCCGATCTCCCTACTGCCTCTCCGACCGAAACAAGCTTACGTTATACGGGTCCCTGCCCCTCCCCCCCTGCCGGTGGGGGTTATCCCAACACCATCACCACAGCCAAGCTTCATCCCTGACAAGCACATCGTCTTAAAGCAAAGACATAGAGGGGTGCAATCTGCCTCAAAATGGCGGCTACTGAACCAGCTGCAGACACACTGAACCGACTGCAGACACTCGAGCAGCGCCTGGACGACCTCCTCGAAAACTTCTGGCGGAGAATGCAAAACAAAGGGGCACAGACCCAGAGGAAGCCGCTACACCCTACACGACCGCATTACTCACTGCCGGAAAAAACGCCTGGAGTGGCTGGCACGACGCCTGGGAAACGGAGACCAGGGAAACGGAGACCAGGGAAACGGAGACCAGCGAAGCGGAGAAGGCGGCCCTACTTTAATGGAGGATGTAACGGACCGTTTTGCTCAAAAGGGGATAAAAATCGTTCAGGCGATAATCCCCTTTTTCCTAGACCAGCAGCTACTGCAAGCACCAATCTCCCGAACTGCAACTGTACGAATTCTGGAAACTCCCGAACTGGAAACACACGAACCCTGGAATCAGCTTACACTCCTGTCAGTCAGCATACAATCCAATTCCCCCAAAAACGAGATGACACATCGGTTTGAGGGTCAAGCAGGATCTGAGGTGCTGGCACACCCAGCCTGGTTTTTATTGCAGTTGTTACAAATACAGGTCCGCCCACAGGGAGGTATAAAACAACCACTCACACATCAGTTACATCCCACATATTCCCTCCCCTTATCCTGAGAGGAAACTCAATTATACATACAGTTAAAACATACTTTCTACCCAACTTTCATAACTCTAAAACCATACATCACATTCACATAAAAATACATATCCACAATCAATCCATTCAGGGGAACGACATATTAAAAAATGGCATGAATCAGACCAGGGGTTCAAAAGTTAGTAAAGTATCTTTTAAAACCCCTGGCCGATTGTTTTTCCGGCTCAGACCGGTTTTACAGAGCCCTCTCTCCTGGAGACAAGGTAGAAGTAATCTAATTACCTCCCAGGGCAGAGACAGACTCCATTGAGCACATGGGGACACAAAGACAGTAAAACACTTTAAAATACATAAAGTCACCTTTTACACATAACACAGAGACATTTCACATATCCCCAGATAGCTGGGATCTGAGCGCACAAAACTACCGAATAGCGCTTCAGATCCTATTCACACAGTTCAATTGCCATGGAGCCGAAGTCTTTAACTACACGAATGGGCTCCATGGCATAGCTATCTGGGTTAACACATTCACATAAAGTCTGGTCCATAGTCCAAAGGCAAGAGGCGGGCAAGCAGCCCCCTCCAAGGACACGTGGCGAGGTCGGTTTCGCCACAGAGGATTGAACACATAACCCTGGGTCCCCCATTAATAGAGGGTGGTATAACTGAGGATACCCTTTGGCAAGAATAGGTTGTTCTTTAAAACTAGAAGAACATTTAAAACCTGTGCTGAATGTATTCATAATGAGTTCTTTCACCAACAAGAACTTGAACTAACTGAACATTTAGTTGCTGACATGGCTAGTACTACCTGGTGGAAGAAATAAAAAAACAACAGCAACAACTCATTTCTGAACCAATCATCATGGGGTACTGCCGTGGAAAATGTATTAATTCACCCATTTCTTATTGGGTTCTTCTGTGTTTTTAATACTCTTTGAGCACTTTGCTCTGAGCACCTTTTTCATTTATGTTTTTCTAGCATGTGTGTGTAACCTGGGGCTTCAGATGTTATGACAGCATTTAGATTAGAACACCCACGAAGGTGTTTTATAGGAGATAGGGTATTAGCATAGCACTACTGTTTGGTTGGGAGTGTGTGTTTCTCCCTTTCCCTGTTCTCTCCTACTGCTTTGTTACCTGAGTTATGTATGGGGGTACATATTGTCTTCTATCCCCTCTCCATTTTTTGTGAGGGTTCCTTTTGGCTATTAGGCTCTTGCAGGGCCGGTGCTAGGATTTTTAGTTACACAGGCGAAGATGCATTTTGGCGCCCCCAACCCTCATTAAAAAAAAATAAAAATGCATCTTCACCTGTGTGTCTTTCCTCCCAAGCCACAGGCACACAGGCATCATTTTTCAGTCACACAGTCAAAGTCATACAGGTACACTGTCATAAAAAGACAGCAATAATCATACAGAGACATACAGTCAGAGACATACAAGCAGAGATATACATGCATACAGAGACATGCAGGCATATAAAGACATACATGCATACAGAGGCATACCGTCATACAGACACATACATACAGACAGGCATACAGAAACATACATACAAAGACATTCAGGCACATACATACAGACATACAGGCATAAAGAAACATACATACAGACACATACATACATACATACAGGCATACAAAGACATACACACATACAGATACATGCATGCATACAGAGACATAACGTCATACAGACACATACATTTGGACAGGCATTCAGACACATACATGCATACAGAGGCATACCGTCATACAGACACATACATACATACAGAGGCATACCGTCATACAGACACATACATACATACAGAGGCAGACCGTCATACAGACACATACATACATACAGAAACATGCATACAAAGACATACAGGCATACAGAGACACACAGACACACACATACGTACATACAGAGACATGAAGGCATACAGTTACATACATGCATACAGAGACATATATACAGACATTCAGAGACAAACATACATCCAGTTACATACATGCATACAGCGACATACAGAAACATACGTACAAGACATACAGGCATACGGACACATACATACATACAGAGGCATACCGTCATACAGATACATACATACAGACAAGCATACAGAAAAATACATACACACACACACACACAAACTCACAGACACATACTCGAACAGACACACATACTCACATGCGCACACACACACCGACAGACACACTCACTCACACACAAACTTATAGACACACTTACACACACACTGACAGACACACACACACTCACTCACACACATACACACTCACACTCACATGCACACACAGTAATTAATTATATAAATTAAATGTAAATGTCCCACCCAGCCTCCCTACCTGGAGAGCTGGCGTGGGTCTCTCATTGGTGGTCCAGTGGAGCTGCTGGGAGGCGTGCGGCTGAAGTGGATTAGGAGGCGGCGAGGGAGCTCTCTGATTTCTCTGACCGGCTCCCTCGCAGGCTGTTTTTTGATGCCGCGGGAGCCGGAATACAACGTCATATTCCGGCTCCCGCAGCATCAGCAAAAGGCGCGCGAGGGAGCCGGTCAGAGAAATCAGAGCTCCCTCGCCGCCTCCTAATCCACTTCAGCCGCACGCCGCGCCGGGGATCCAGGAGGTGACCAGGCAGGAGGGAGCACTTCCCTCCTGCCGGTCACTGGAATTTTGCGCCCCCAGAGCCGGTGCGCCCTAAGGCGGCCGCCTGTGCCGCCTTATGGACGCGCCGGCCCTGGGCTCTTGACTAGCCCTGTTCCTACCATACATATTTCTCCCTATATTATTCTGTCCATCACTTATAACCCAGGTTTTTAATAGATTTCAATAAAGGCTTTTTTATTTTTTGGCAACTACACTACTGTTGAGATTGGACTGGGTATTTACCCTCTGGGCGGTCTTTATATAAGACATCCCTTTTTGGGTTTTTTTCTTTCTTTTTTCAACAGCAACAACTCATTTCTGAACCAATCATCATGGGGTACTGCCGTGGAAAATGTATTAATTCACCCATTTCTTATTGTATTGTGTGTTTTGTGTAGTATGCATTGTTAATCAGGTTGGTATGTGTTGTTACTTGAAGTCATTGTTTGCCAGAGTATATCATCTCCAATATGATATGTAAATGGAAAGAGCTCTATTGAGACAATGGGTTGTGCGTTCACATAAGTAGATACACTGCAGGATGCATTCTCTCTCTCTCTCCCCCCCCCCTCTCTCTCTCTCTCTGATGGGTTTTATAGAGTCTAAGTGTCTCATCCACTTCATTGCAATGAAGTGTAATAAGTGGGGGGATGTGATTAACAGCCAAACTGTATGCCAATGAAGTGTTATTGTGTTCTAATACAGGGATTCAAGCCCCATTCTACCCTTAGGCAATAATGGAGTCCTCTGTGAAGCACATGGCCTTTCACCAGGCAAAACCAGTTGGGTTGTTGTTAAACTCCTCCCCCATTCCCTTCCAGTGCAATCCCCCTTCCCCCAGGAGGCACTCTGGTTCTGTTACATCCTAAGGGATTGACTAAGGGAGGTGTGTCCAGCAGAAGGAGGGGCTAACCTGTTTAAAGCCCTGTGAATAGCACATTTTCTCTCTCTTTGAATTCACCCTCCTCACCTTCTCTCTATCTCCCCTCTCCCCACTATACACACTCTCTCTCTCTTACTCTCAGCTGCTGATCGATGGAGTGGTAACTGTATCACGTGTCTATGCCTGTTTTGTTATGTTAATTTAGCCTACTTTCCATTCAGTCAATGATTAGTTTTAGTAGCAACATATACTAGCCTATTTCAAATTTGGACTCTGACTTTACACTCAGTTTTTAAGTTATTATTTTAAGTTATTATTTTTAATTATTAATGTTATTATTAATTCCAAGTTTATTCCAACTTGCGAGTTAAACGTTTATTAAAGTGCAGGTTAAAGAAAGTAATTAAAAATAAATTCATTTAGTTGTTCTGATTTACAGAATATATAATGTGTCTGGGATTTTAAGTTTTTTTTGGTAGTTACAGGTCACAAAGCACAATGAGTAAAATAAACTTTTAATGTGGAGCGATTTTAGAATTTGGATGTTTGTCTTGTAAGCTTTATAGCCATAAAAGAAAACAAAATTGCCACACAAAAGTATATATTTATATAAAGTAGACATCACAGGCTATTTACCTAAGGTTGTTTTGACACTTTCTACAGTCATTTCACCGCCAACCTCTGCTAAATATTGGAGAAAACATTTTTTTGGGGGGGGTTTTGGCACACAAACTTATAACAAAGAACTTCTCATGTGTATTTTGTAAAGTTGGTGTGTGCTATTCCGGTACAAAGTTTTATTATGTGTTCAGTTACTTCTGCTGAGTAAAATGACACCCCCTTTGTATGTCTTGGCACTATTTCGTGAAGCTACAGTGCCATATAGGAGACCTGTCCTTTTCAGTAGTCACAGTAGAATTTTGAGAGACGGATTTAATGAGCCTATGCTTCCATTTGGGGTATTATAGTAGTTTGACTGTTCAAAAAAACCCCACAAAGGCCTACCATTTGTAAAAGTAGACACTCCAGGGTATCTCATATGGTGCATAATGTGCCTTAACATGCCCCCATTTTTTCACCAATATATGCCAAAGTATGTGTTAAAAAATAATTTGGGGCATTTTTTACAAACGGATTAAATTTCTGCTGGGCATTTTGTATATTTCATATGTGTCACTAAGTTCAAACCCCCCAAATTATGCTCAGCTAAGTCTTCTGAGTAAAATGACACCCCCATTGTATGTCTTTGGCAATATTTTGTGAAGTTACAGTGCTGTAAAAGAGATGTGACAAGTTTACGCTTTTAAGTGTGAATTTTCATGGAGGGTTTTGATGTGTCCGTGTTCCACTTTGGAGCACTTGAGCAGGCTACATATTACAACTACACCATAAAGGCATACCATTTCTTAAAGAACACATCCCAGGGTATTTCAAAAGGCATTTTATGAACCTTAGCGTGGGATCATTTTTCCGCTAGCTTGTACCAAGTGTAGTGGTAATCGTTTTTTCTGCCTTTTTGACACACAAAGTGAGTTTGCACAGTATATTTTGCAAACCTTATGTGTGCTACGACTGTAAAATACTTTGTATGTTGCTCAGCTATGTTGGCTGAGCACAGCAATACCCCCGTATGTACCTTTGCCAGGTATATGTGGATGTTTTGAAGGGGCACATTTGAGACGCAGCCATTCAGTTTTTTTCTAACTTTGAAGTTTTACGCTGTGTCCATGTTCCATTTTGGAGTAGTTTAGATGGTTGGTTATTGAAACTTCCCCACAAACACATACTATTTATTAAAGAATACACCCTGGGGTAATTCAAAAAGCATATTTTAAGACCTTAGCGTGGGATCATTTTTTCTCTAGTTAGTTCCAGGTGTAGTGGTAATGAGCATTTTTAATGTTTTTTTTTTAAACTTTTAAAAACTTTAACTTTTTAAAACTAGTTTCTAAACTTTTGTTTTGCTTATTATTTTTTTAAACTTTCCTAAACTTTCTTCAAACTTTTTTTTTTTTAAAAAGATTTAACATTTTTCTAAGCTTTTTATTTTTTACCGTTAACCCCTACCTAGCAGTAAGAGGCACTAACTGTAAATTCCCCATTTGCCCATAACTCCCACCCACCCCAGCTAGCAAAATATATCATTATAAAATATTTAAATTAATTAAATAAATTGAACCCCTGAGAGTTAATAAATAAATAAAAGTTAATCCTCAGGGGTTAAAACAAATTAGATCACAGTATAATACTGTGATCTGTATTTTGATCACTGTAGGCAGTGATCGACTGGCAGGGAAGGAGTTATTTTTTATTTGGACTGGGTAAAGGGGGGTGTCTTTTATTTTTTACTTAAACGTTATTAAAACTTTTTTTTAAAAAAGTAATTTTTAACTTTTTAAAGCTTATTTTAAAACTTTTTTTAATGTTAACCCCTAGTTAGCATAACTCCAAATCCCCAAATTCCCCACTAACTTCCACCCACCCCTGTTAGCTAAATATATAATTTTAAAATATTTTAATTAATACAATTAATTTAACCCTTGACGGTTAAAAAAAAAAAAAAAAAAGAATTAGCCCTCAGGGGTTAAAAAAAATAATCAGATGACAGTAAAATGTAATCCCTGCCAATTGATCACTGTAGTCAGTGATCAATTGGCAGGGAAGGGGTTAATTTTTTATTAAAATGGGTAAAGCACTGATCCGTCTCCCTGCACTTCACAGTGAACCCGGAAGTGCAGGGAGGCGGAAGGTGAGTATACTGAGCACATGTGCCCGCTCTGACATGCTGTCAGAGCGAGCACATGTGCTGGAACAGCCCGATCCGGTGCTCCCGGTCTGCCTCTAATACAGAGGCAGACCGGAGCACCATTAACCCCGCGATCGCCGCGATTGTGGCGATCTGGGGTTAATTTTACCGCGTGACGGATGAGGTCTGTCACCCGTCGTTAAGGGTATCCCCAGGATGACGGACCTCGTCCGTCACCCGTCCTGAAGAGGTTAAACTGATTATAGTGTCCAGAGTTCCCACGTTCCATAATTTTATTCAGCATTAAACAATTTTTCATATTTTTATGTTTCAATGCTAAATTAGAGACCCCAGCAGCCCCTCCCCTCTGTGCTGCTTCGGCGAATGAGGAAGTACTAGCATGAGCAGCAATGGGCAGCTATGATTGGCTGAGAGTGTCAGCTGTCTGTTTTTAGCCTATCAGAGCTCCAACTAACAGTATGAAGAGTATGACTTCAAGGAAGTGTGTAATCTCTGCCTTGGCCACACCTCCAGAAGAGGCCGGACTGAGGGTGGCCTTGATCCCTTATTTAGTGTTAAACTGCTCTAAAATGGTTTAACATTGTATGGAGAGACAGTGAAAGGAGATTCCAGGCATCATAACCAATTCAAAGAGATGAAATGATTATAGTGAGTACAGTGTCCCTTTAAAGAAATCTAAAAATATCTACTTAAATGTGTCCTGGATATGAAATACAGAACGCCTCTAAAAGGGCAACTCTGAGGACCACATGATGAGACTACTGAGTAACTGCTATATGAGAATTTGGTTCCTCTCCTGAATGAAGTCTTTGGTGTGAAAGAAGAATAGAATTACTGGAAAAACCTTTCCCACATTCAGAGCATAAATAGGATCTCTCTCTTGTGTGAGTTCTCTGATGTTGAATGAGATGTGCTTTCATACTGAAACATTTCCCACATTCCGAGCACATGAATGGTTTGGTCCCTTTGTGAATTCTCTCGTGTCGAAGAAGATTCGAATTTTGGACAAAGCTTTTTCCGCACTCAGAGCACTGAAAAGGTTTCTCTCCTGTGTGGATTCTTTCATGTTTAACAAGGCAGGCTTTTTTGTGAAAACTCTTATTGCACCAGGAGCAGGAAAAAGGTTTAAATGTCGTGTGAATTTTCTGATGAGCAGTAAGATTTGATTTTGAGGAGAAACATTTCCCACATTCAGAACAAGCTGGCTTTGGCATTTTGTGGACTGCCTGATGTTTAAAAAGATCTCAACTGCTGGTGAAACATCTTTGACAATCGGAGCATGGGTATCTCCTTTCAGCAATCTGTGTTTTATGATGAAATATTCCTGTTTCTGTTCTTTGCTCTTCGATATCAGATGGATATTCTGTTTGTGTGTGCTTTGTGGATGTATAAATGTCTATTTCTGCTTGTTCACACAAGGTCGGTTCCTCTTTAAAATGAGTAGATGGATATTTTGCCTCTGGATGTTCAGTGGGTGTAGAAATAAGTTTAAGATATCCGGCTTCACATGATGCTGATTCCTCCTTAATATGATATTCTGCGGGTGTATAATTGTATGTAAAATGTTCTTCTTCCCTAAAAGGAAACTCCTCATTTTTCAAACTATAGTTTTCAATAATGTCTGGCTCAGATATTCCATTAAATTCTTCCACTTTAAGCTCGTTAACAATTACATCTTCTTGTATATAATCTCTAACAAACTGTGTATCAGAACCTACAGATACATTTCCGTCTTGAATAAAATCTGTTGGAAAACAAAGACATAATAATTGTATTTCTCATTGATTTAAAAAAAAAAAAGGTAACAAAATCAATTGGTGTAAAGATTAAGTCTTACAGTATCTGTTCAGTTCTGAATTCCAGGGTAGTTGAAATCCAAACTGAGAGCACCTGGAAACCATCTTCATTTTGGGAAATAGGTGGAAATCAAGATCCCTGTGAGAGCATGCATTATAATTTTGCAGTGTTGTGGGGATATTTATGGGGTGATGTGGCGAAAGGGACCTCACCACTGGTTTTTGGAGGGGACTGATTGCCAGCCTCATGCCTTGGGACTATGGCCCCTGGGAGACTGGGCACTTTAAGAACTGCATTTGGGCTTATGGTCTTGTATTGGACCGTGCTGGCCCTTTAAGAACTGTCTGGGGACATATGGAGACTGTGTCGGACAATGCCCCTTTAAGACCATGTCCCCAGACCTGTAAAATCATTTGTGCATGTCTTTCTCCCACTTGGTTCAGTAAATGGGGCTTACTGAACCAAGTACCACACAGGCGGACCACCCAGAAGTGGAAGCGTGCAGGCAATTTACCTCCCAGGCTGGGAGCCTGCTGTAGGTAAATTGCCGACAGCTGGGGGGGCCACAGTTCATACAAACGAACACGTGGCGGCGGCCATCTTTATTCGGCCGAACGCGGTCAGCGGTGTGTGCAGCCAAATTCATGGAACTGAAATCGGCTACACATTTCAACGAACACCGCTGACCCTTACCTTCTCCTACACTTAGACTCTGCGGCTGGAAACTAAGTCCCATTCGGCAGTTTGAATGTACTGCTATGTGACGAAGTGCCCTTCACCACTCGTGCCTGGGGAGGACTAATTTCCAGCCTCTTGCCATGTGACTATGGTCCCTGGGAGACTTTGCCAGTTAAAAACACTAATTGGACTTATTGGTGTTTAAAAGACTGTGCTGGCCCTTTAATTGGAACTGGCACAATTCTGCACCTTTGATTCCTTTTCCTGTCCTATTGTTCTCCAGCAGGGCGTTGTTTAAACTGGCTGCTTTGTCCCTCCTCAATCTCTATATCAGCTCTTGCTAAACTTAAACCCCATGGCGATTTGACTGTATTCGTGGGATCTGAGCGCTGTTTGGATATATTGAGCGCTCAGATCCAAGCTATCTGGGGATAGGTTTAATGTGGGGGTTCTGTTCAGTATGATATGAGTTATGTATTTTTGCCGTTGTTGTGAATAGAGATATTTTCTGTACCTGGAGAATATTGGCTTACAACACCCAAGCCATGCTTGCAGTCGGTCAAAAAGGACTTCCACCTAACTTTTAAATCACTGGAGGGAATTGTCTGATGTTTTAGTATGTTTGTATTTGGAGTATGCGGATTCTGAATGTGATGTATACTTTAAAAGTTATGAATATTGTGTAAAACTGTGTATTTTCCTGACTGTGATAATTATGTTTGCCCATTGTGTTCAGTAATTATATCACAGGCAGAGGGGAGGATTTTTATGTAATGAATGGGAGTGTTTAACTGTATTGTACGTGTTTGATTGGCTGTTCCACAAGACCATGTGGGTGGTACTTTGTGTGTAAAAACTTGCATAAAAGAAAGCCCTTTGCTGCCATTAAACAGAACTGCTTGACCCTTTCTTGAAGCCTTGGCTCATGCTTGGGGGATTGGATAACTACACTCTTGGGGATTGCTAATAAGCTCTTGTAAGAGCTGTGCTTTTTCCTGCTACGCTCTCTGGAAGAAGAGAGGCCTGCCCACTGGAAGCTGGATCCTGGCCTTGGATCCAGGGTGGGTGAAAAACGGCGAGACCCCGACGCAGCTGCATCGCTGGAAGTGCGGTCTGCAGTGCTGATGGTGTCGGTTGGAGTCTTGGAGTCCTCGGCAAGCGCTAGGAGCATTGATTGGCGGAGGTACTCGGTCCGAGTGCCAGCGTTCTGTCACATGCTATACTGAGCCAATTGCACCAATAGTGCCCGTTCGTGCCTTCGAATGGGACTTAGTCATTTTTTTCTGCCTGACATAGGCCGACCGCACAGCCCAAATCAATGGAACTGTTTTGGGCATGAAAATGTGCTTGCGGTCGGTCAGAAAGGACTTCCAGTTAACTTTTTAACCGCTGGAGGGATTTGTATGATTTTTGAGAGTGTTTATATTTAAAGTATGCTGATTATTAATAATTTTTATGAAGATTGAATGTATAGTTTTAAAGTTACAGTACATGTATAAAAAGTATATTTTTCCTGCATGTGATAATTACATTAACCCATTGTGTTCAGTAATTATATCACAGGCAGAGGGGAGGATTTTGTGGGAATGAATGGGAGTGTTTTACTATATTGTACATGTTGAATTGGTTGTTCTTCAAAACACTGTGGGCGGTACTATGTGTGTAAAATGTGCATAAAAGCAGAGTGTTTCATTAAAACTTCAGTTCTACTTCACCCTCAATTTGGAGTTCCGTCTCTTATTGGGGGAATATGCTACAAGGGATTGCTATGCTAGTCATACTCTCTTGCAATATCACTACTAAGCTCTTGTAAGAGCTTGTTCCTGTCTTGCTCTCTGAAGGAGTCTGCGGTGGTTCTGGTGTCGGCTGGAGTGCTTGGAGACCTCAGGAAGCACTAGGAGCATCCTTCAATGGAGGTACCCAGTCGGGGTGCTAGGTGATCCGTTACAGGTGATAAATATTAAAACAATATTTTCATAAAAATTATCAAAATTTAATTTAATAATTTTTATTATATCAAAATCGATATCTCGGCACTGTCCAGAATTTAATAATATAATAAAGCTGAGAATTTCCCACTATTTTTATTCTCTTAGGTCTTAGAGTCCATTCATTTGAGGATTTTTACTCCATACAGTAAAATCACAATTTCTTTATAAAAATATAATTTATTGTGACAATAATAATAATAAAATGTAACATGCGTGATAATAATCCGTGAATATTTAGGTATAACATTGGCATACAATATGGCAATATTTAAACAAGTACAGCGACTAAAAAAAAAAAAAAACAAACAACAAGTTTTCAAGAACTTTGCAAGATTTATGATAGGTAAACAATCTCACAGAAAGGACACAGAACACCAAATTCCACAGAATACAACAGTGCAGCAAGAAGCCATAAAATCTTAGCTATCAGTTAGATCCTGATTAACTATTCCACTGCTGGCTAGAATCCTCCTAGGCATATAATATCCTATTCTCATGCAATTTTTAATTAAAATAATGTTCATACCAGATCATTAACCATTCCTGGAACCATCCAATAAGAAAAATCCACCAGATTTTACATTAGCCAAATTTTAATTTCCCTACATAAGATATACTATCTTATTTCAGAGCAAATTAATACATCTGGATAAAAACAGCGGTATGCTAATTGGGACAAATTTATCATTAATATATCGTTATCTTACTCCACCTGCAGGTATGTAGTTTTTATAACCATATATTCTTTTAGTTAACTAAGATTTCTAATTATTGAAATCTGACCGAGATTTATCCAGGCATATTTTCCTGCTATTAGTAAATCTTTAATTAATCTAAATTAATTAAGTAAAACCAGCATAATTACCAGTTATGTTGTAGATGCTCTTATCAGATGAATAGATAGTCCCAGGAATTGAATGCAAGTATGATGATTGTATGGAGGTGTGCATGTAATAGAGAAAGTGGTGTTGGTTTGGAAAGATGAGTCAAAGAGAGTTTGAGAGAGTGTAAGTCCCAGAGAGTGTGTATGTGTGTCCTCAATTTCTGTCTTGAATGTCTGTCCTGGATTTCTCGGTCTTGAATCTTTTTTTAAAGGGCCAAACTTTCTGCACGTCATTAGTTGATCGGCAAGTAGGGAACTGTAGGTGTGTCCACCTTTATCTAGTATTATCTAGTTTTTGGTCAGTAGATGGCGCAATTACATCACCAAAATGTCTTGTCCTGGAAAGAGTTAACTAAAAATGATGATGATTTTGACGTAATTTGGCTAATCTATAATGGCCATTATAACTCAAATTTGCTGCCAATTCAAAGCGTTAACCCGAGTCTTCGTGGCGGCGATTTCGATCGTATTTCTAAATTTGACACCTCCTAACCTTAATTTCACCCTATTTCTTACAATGGGACCTTGTAAGATTTAGAAAGTAAAATTAATTACTTTCTAAATCTTACAATCACTGGTATCTGGCCTTCTGTGAAGTTGTGAGACATTATTTTTCGATTCCACTAACATTTATTAAATAATATATTTCTTCATATTTATCCATGAATGGTCTATATTATTAACTTAATACTGATTATATGTAATTAATATAATAGTAAAATAAGTGTATATATATATATATATATATATATATATATATATAATCTGTATATATTTGTCTCTCTGGGTTAGTTTTCCACCCCCATCCCTGCTGTGAGACTCATTGCCTTGTTTACATAATGCATTCCTTAGCTCAGACTTGAATGACTAAAGAGAAATTCTGTGTCTTTCTTAGCCTGTAAATCCAAAATGGAGTTAGCTTTGATCTGAGTGTGATTGGCAATATACACTTTTAATTTCTATCTTAGCACAAAATGTCTGCCGATATAATATAATGACAGTGTATACAGGTTCAATATGCCACACAGGGGCAGAATACAGGAAGTACATAGACCTGGATCACCATCAAGTTAAGCAGTGGTAACTAAGCCTGTCTGCTTTCAGGTCATTGTTTTGTGTGATTTCAACTCAATCCTGAGAAGGGTTGTGTGTAGGATGGACCAGGATGCGTGATAGAAATGACCTAAGCTGCGCGAGAGAGATGGCCCAGGCTGCGCGAGAGAGATGGCCCAGGCAGCGCGAGAGAGATGGCCCAGGCAGCGCGAGAGAGATGGCCCAGCCAGGCATGATTTCAACTCAATCCTGAGAAGGGTTGTGTGTAGGATGGACCAGGATGCGTGATAGAAATGGCCCAGGCTGCGCGAGAGAGATGGCCCAGGCTGCGCGAGAGAGATGGCCCAGGCTGCGCGAGAGAGATGGCCCAGGCTGCGCGAGAGAGATGGCCCAGGCTGCGCGAGAGAGATGGCCCAGGCTGCGCGAGAGAGATGGCCCAGGCTGCGCGAGAGAGATGGCCCAGGCTGCGCGAGAGAGATGGCCCAGGCTGCGCGAGCGAGATGGCCCAGGCTGCGCGAGCGAGATGGCCCAGGCTGCGCGAGCGAGATGGCCCAGGCTGCGCGAGCGAGATGGCCCAGGCTGCGCGAGCGAGATGGCCCAGGCTGCGCGAGCGAGATGGCCCAGGCAGCGCGAGCGAGATGGCCCAGGCAGCGCGAGAGAGATGGCCCAGGCAGCGCGAGAGAGATGGCCCAGGCTGCGCGGACATAGAAAGTGTACTCTGATCCTGGACTCTGACAGTTTCAGCTTGTATATCATTATATCAGCACAGAGTGAGCTCCATGTTAGAAGTCTCATATCAGAGGATACTACACATCATGCTCCTAGAAGGGATGCTACCGGAGTCAGTCAGAGAAACTCAAAAAATCCTTTGCCAGGGCTCTACTCGCTAACCACGATGGGGCAAATGGAAATGTTGACCCCTGTGTTTATTAAATGGAGGATGCAGGGCACTTGGAAAATATTTACCTTTACAAAAGTAGATAAACCTCTGATAAACCTTCTCTTACCCATTGAGCTGATGGGCTGGTGATTTTCTTTTATTACATCCTTGTTCACATCTTTATTTTCTTCTAAACACTTGGTCTCCTCCATGAAGGAACACACAGTGACATCCACACACCCTATAGGAACCTGAAACACACAATACAAACATCATCCAGACACAATCCTTGGTTTTACTGTATAATGTCCCATTCCCAGCAGTCTCACCTCTCCAGTCAGCAGCTCAATGATCTGATTGGTCAGTTCCAGGATCTTCTGATCATGGTTTTTCTCATGGATCAGGACGGGAGGCACCGTGCTGGAATTCTGTGCCATGGGGGAGCCTTTGAATACATTTGGATTGCTATTAAGTGAGACATATTCACTCGACTTCTTCACAACAATATAATCCTACACAATGAGAAATAATTATAAAAATCAGTGCATTGCGTACTTCACTGTATATGAAAAAAAAAACATTTATTTTTCTGTGCTATCTACTCACTCCATTGCCTTATTTTCCTGAAGACTTACCTTACCTAATGTATTAAAAAAATATCTCTATCATTGACTCCTGTCCAGTAAATGGATGAAACAGCCACTCGAGAAGTTTCAAATGAACTGTCTACAGGTGGTTGGTACACTGAAGAGGATAAGAGAGATGTCCCTGTGATGTTTGCAGAATTTCCCACCTCTCCTGTCAGAAGGTAGATGATCTCGAGGGTGAGATGTAATATCTCCTCAGTCACTGGATCCTTGTCCATCACTGGTGAGTTCGAGGGAAGGTCCATACCAGACATGTTTCACTCTCAGACAACCTGAACCCTTAGTTGTGTTTTCCTTCAAATTTCTAACAAAACAAACAGAAAGAGATTGTGTCAGAGCACTAAGCATTATTTCTAGAAGTGAATGAAAAGTTGGTAAGAGAATGCTATATACACACATTGCACTGGCAAAAATATTAGCAAACAAATACAAACAGTACATTCTTTACTTTCAATATGGCAGTCATAAATGGATGCAGGGCCGGATTAAGAGCCCAGTGGGCCTGGTGCTGATAATTATGATGGGCCTAATTACAAAATATTATTGACCAAAAACACTAAAAAAAGTCCTACCTCCTAAGCGTCATGTATCTGATGGAGATGATGCTGTAGGGAAACTCATAGGATGCAACTATGAGAAAACACATACCCTTTGCTAATCTCATGCTTTCATCTTTCAAGTAAACCCATACCCCCTAACAGCAGTGTCCAGTAAAGCAGGAAGTCTATGGATGCGGTAAAAAGGTGGGCTACTGACACAAATCACATACCCAGAACGGCCGAAAGGGCGAACATACACAAAAAGGGGGAATGTCTGTGTCCCTATGTCTCCCAGTCCCTTAGTGTTTGTGTCCTCATGTCTCCCAGTGTCCCCATGTCACAATGTTGCGGTGTCCAATAAACCTGCTTAAAGCTATCACAGTGAGTGCCTGAGATTTTTTTATTTTATACTACGGGCACAGAGACACTATGGGCACTGAGAGACATGGGGCACTGAGACACTGATACACAGGGGACACTGATACATAGGGGACATTGGAGACTTGATAAAGACCTGGGTACAGGTCGAAACGTTGCGGTGTCCAATAAACCTGCCTTAATCTATCACAGTGAGTGCCTGAGATTTTTTCTTTTATACTAGGGGACACTGAGACACTAGGAGACATGGGGACACAGAGACATTGGGAGACTAGGGAACTTTGGGAGTCTAGGGAACACTGGCACACTACAGACACTGAGAGACACCAGGGACACATGGCGATACTGAGATACTAGGGACACTGGCTGGGAGACATGGGGACACTGCCATGTCTCCTATGTCTCAAAGTCGCCCAGTGTCCCCATGTCTCCCTGTGTCTCCATGCCTCTCAGTGTCCCCATGTCGCCCAGTGTCCCCTAGTGTTTGTATCCCCATGTCTCCCAGTGTCCCTTAGAGTCTGTGTCCTCATGTCTCCCAGTGTCCTGATGTCACTAGGACACTAGGGGACACTTAGAGACATGGGGACACTGGGAGACATGGGGACACTGAGACACTAGGGACAGTGGCTGGGAGACATGGGGACACAGACTAGGGGCCACTGTGTCCCTAGTGTCTCAGAGTCATGGGCGTCCGAATGGGGGGGGAGGGGTAAAGGGGGATACTTGGCCCCCCCGGTTTTTTCAGCTTGTGCTGCTATTTTTCGTTTTAGTGTGAGAATACAGTGCAATACCAGCGCTGGCCAGTAGGTGGCGCTGTGAATGGAGAAAGGCAGGAAACTACAGCTTATCCCTGCCTCTCTCTCATGACTGAAACCGCAGGGGAGCAGCACAGAGGTAGCCTACAGAGCAGGTAAGTGAGGCATGGGGGGTGGGGGAGACCGCATAGAGGAAGGTAAAGTAGAAGGAGCAGAAAGGTTCTGCAAGGGGCAGGAGGGGTCAGCAAGGAATAGAAAGGGGCAGCAAGAAGCAGGAAGGGGTCGAAAGGTTTTCAAGGAGCAGGAGGGTAAAGTAGAAGGAGCAGCAAGGAGCAGGAGGGGTCAGCAAGGAGTAGAAAGGGTCTGCAAGAGGCAGGAGGGGTCAGCAAGGAATAGGAAGGGGCAGCAGGAAGGGGTAGGGACGGTCTGCAAGGAGTAGGAAGGGTCTGCAAGGAGCAAGAGGGGTCATCAAGGAGTAGGAAGATGCAGCAAGGAGTAGGAAGAGGCAGCAAGGAGTAGGAAGAGGCAGCAAGGAGCAGGAAGAGGTAGCAAGGAGCAGGAAGGGGCAGCAAGGAGTAGGAAGGGGCAGCAAGGAGTAGGAAGAGGCAGCAAGGAGTAGGAAGAGGGAGCAGGAAGGGTCTGCAAGGAGCAGGAAGGGTCTGCAAGGAGCAGGAAGGGTCTGCAAGGAGCAGGAAGGGTCTGCAAGGAGCAGGAAGGGGCAGCAAGGAGCAGGAGGGGTCAGCAAGGAGCAGGAGGGGTCAGCAAGGGGCAGGAGGGGTCAGCAAGGAGTAGTAAGGGTCTGCTAGGAGTAGGAAGGGGCAGCAAGGAGAAAGAAGGGGCAGAAATGAGTAGGAAGGGTCTGCAAAAAAGCAGGAAGGGTCTGCAAGGAGCAGGAAGGGTCTGCAACGAGCAGGAAGGGGCAGCAAGGAGCAGGAAGGGGCAGCAAGGAGCAGGAAGGGGCAGGAAGAATCAGAAGGAACAGAAAGGATCAGCAAGGGGCTGCAAGAAGCTGGAAGGGGCAGAAAGAAGCAGGAAGGGCCATCAAGGAGCAGGAAGAGCCATCAAGGAGCAGAAAGGGATCAGAAAGAGAAAGGAGCAGAAGGGCGCAAAATAAGCAGAAAGTAGCAGAAAGGTAAAGGAGCCTCAGAAGACAAAGAAGACTGTGTCAAATGAAGGAGAAGAAAATGAGATTGTAGCACTTCATTCTGGACACCACATCATAAGGCGTTGGTACCTGGGCCTGGCAGGGAAACGTTGGACCTTCTCATCTCCCCAAGTAAAAACAAACAATATCAGTGTTAATGTGTTCACTTTTATTTACTGAGTGTCAGGAAACACAGAGGGCCGCTGGGTAGGGGTACCGCTGATTGGCTAGATGGGTCAGCTAGCACTCTAAGCCAATCAGTAGCTCCCCATTCATAAAAACGTAAAACATTTTTATGAATCGGGAACTAGCGATTGGCTTAGAGTGTCAGCTGACCACTCTAGCCAATCCGCGGCACCCATGCCCAACGTCAATCTGCACTTCCTGACACTCTGTTTCAGAAGTCGAATATCACTGAGCGACCTGGAGATCTGGAGCTGAAGGAAGCTGAAGGAAGCCTTTTGGGGGTAAACGGTTTCCCCTTCCCCTTCAAAGAAAGAGCACCCAGGGGCCTCCTTGCATCACAGCATTTTCATTTAGATAAAGTTGTTATGGTGACCAGAATGTTCCTGTAATTTGATGAAAGTAACACTATAGTGTCAGGAATACAAACATATATTCCTGACACCATAGTTGTGAAAACGCTATTTATCCTTGCTTTATGTGAAAATGAATATGCTCCTCCCCTTCATGACACTGTCAAAAAGGGGCCAAGCATGGATGTCATTACAATTATACCCCCCCTTCCCCCCCGGAAAAATTCCTGCGGACGTCCATGCTCAGGGTCCCCATGTTCCCCAGTGTCCCAATGTCTCAGCGTCCCCATGTCTCGGAGCTGCTGTCTGGACTCTCTGTGCAGAGCTGCTCCCCGCGGATCAGTGAGTAGAGAGAGGCAGGGAGAGAGATGCCGTAACTTCTTATCACTGCCTCTCTCCACACAAACAACGACCCCTACTGGCCGGCGCTGGTATTGCAGAATAATCTATGTTTATACTGAGACAGACATTTGTATTGCCGGTATTACTGCAATACCGGCACCGGCTAGGCAGCCTCAAATACCTGAGAAATACTTCTGAGAAATACCTGCCAACCCTAAGAAATACATGAGAAATACCTGGCAACCCTAAGAGTAGTGTGTAAAAAAAAAAAAAAAAAAATGTAAAAAATTTTTTTTTATTTATTTTTTTTTTTTAAAACCAATGGGCCTATTCCATGGGCCTGGGCCTGGAGCTGCAGCTCCATCAGCCCCTATGTTAATCCGGCCCTGAATGGATGGTGCGACTGTGCAAATTGCCCCCAAACATTTGTACTTCTTTTATGCACATATTATTCTGGTTTACCTTGCTTCTATTTATGTTATTCACTTTTTGTATCTGTCCTCTATCTTGGTCACATAGAAAACACATCTTTATAACCCGAAGAGCTGGTACATATCGAAAATACAGTATAACTAGCTGCTAGATGTCTGATATCAGGTAAACAATGATATTTCGCCCATTAGGCGATGGGGATGGGGAGCTGTATCTCAGTAAGGGGGGCTGTATCACAGTGATCAATGACACTAGCAGGATGGGGAGCTGTATCTCAGTAAAGGGGGCTGTATCACAGTGATCAATGACACTAGAAGGATGGGGGGCTGTATCGCAGTAAGGGGGAATGCATCGCAGTGATCGATGGCACTAGCAGGGTGGTGGGCTGTATCGCAGTAAGTAGGGCTGCACGCAGTAAGAGGGGGCTGTATTGCACTAAGGGTAGCTGTATCGCAGAAGGGGGGCAATATCGCAGTGATCAATGGCACTAGAAGGATGGGGGGCTGTATCGCAGTGATCAATGGCACTAGAAGGATGGGGGGCTGTATCGCAGTAAGGGGGGGCAGTATCACAGTAAGTGGGGCTGTATTACAGTAAGGGTGCAATGTCGCAGTGATCGATGGCACTAGAAGGATGGTGGGCTGTAACGCAGTAAGGGGGGCAGTGTGGCAAACCTAGCCACTTTAGGGTGTCAAAGACTGTGTTCGCATGTTATTTGTACATTCCAAAGACTATGGCATTCGTACGCTAGTTTCACGAACAATATTGGATAACTCTGTTCGTGAAACGAATGAACTGCCGAACTGGAGACCACACAAGGGAGTCGTGTGTCTCCAATTAACAAAATGGAAACATTGCTAACCGCAGACTATTAATGGTTTTATAGGTGGCCGCAGTTCGTATAACCGAACACGTGGCGGCGGCCATCTTTGCTCACGAACGCCCAGTGGGGTTTGGTCGTCGAGTGTCTGGAACTAAAATCAGCCACTCGACCTCACGAACCCCGATGGACTTCCATATCTGTTCGTATGATTGCCTCATTCGTATAAACCTAGCCACATTTGACAAATTAAACTGCACGAACCACCTATTCCAACAACCAGCATGAATTTTATATTGTTTGTGTGCATTCGTATGAAAACCCTTCATTCGAATGGCTTTCACATTCTAATGCATGGATCTGAGTTGTATTTTGCCAGATGGTGCGCTCGGATCCCAGCCATTCAATGAAGGGTCATTCGGCTAATTCAGAGCAAAATTGTACAAGTTATGTATTTGTGACGAAGTGCCCTTCGCCACTTGGGCCTGGAGAGGACTGCTTGCCAGCCTCTTGCCATGTGCTTATGGTCCCTGGGAGATTGGGCCCTTTTAAAAAACGTATTCGGCCCTAACATAGTGCATGTCACTCATTCTGGCCCTTTAAACACAGTGGGGCCATTCGGTACTTGCCCTGTGTGAGCGGTGATACCCCCAGATAGCTATGCCATGGAGCCTATTCATATAATGAAAGACTATGGGAAAGACTTTAGCTCCATGGCAATTGAACTGTGTGAATAGGATCTGCGCGCTATTCGGTAGTTTTGTGCGTTCAGATCCCAGCTATCTGGGGATATGTTACATGTCTGTGTGTTATGTATAAAAAGTAACTTTATGTATTCTAAAGTGTTTTACTGTCTTTGTGTAACCATGTGCTCAATGGAGTCTGCCTCTATCCCTGGATAATTGGATTACTTCCCCCCATTGTCTCCAGGATAGAGGCCTCTGTAAAACCTGTGTGAGCCAGATTTAGCCATGCTGACAGGGGTTTTAAAAGATACTTTACTAACTTTTGAACCCCTGGTCTGATTCATGCCATTTTTGAATATGTTGTTCCCCTGAATGGATTGATGGTGGATATGTAATTTTATGTGAATGTGATGTATGGTTTTAAAGTTACCGAGTATGTGTGGAAGCTGTATTTTTACTGTATGTAATAATTATGTTAACTGTTTATCTGAGAGGAGGGGATGTGTAGGTTGTACTGTTACTTGATTGGTTGTTTTATGCCTCCCCCTGGGTGTGTCCTGTATGTGCACAACTGTAATAAAAAGCAGGCTGGGTGTTCCAGACCTGAGACCACTGCTTGACCCTCAACACGGAGCCTTGTCTCGTTCTTGGGGGGATTCACTGTATGCTGTTGGAGATTGATTGCTAGGAGTGTAAGCTGATGTCTGCTTTTCCTGTTCGTCTGCTAGCAGCTATTCGTGAGGTTCCAGTTTGGAGTGCTATTTTGTATCCAGTTCGGGAGTTTGGTGTTCTGCAGTAGCTGTGCCTGTCTCTCAGAAAGGGGCATATCGCCTAAACGGATTTTAACCCCTCGTCTGCTGAAACGGTCCGTTACAATTGGTGGCAGCGGTGGGATCGTTCCTACAGCCAGAAGGACAGCTACAGGAAACACCATTTCTTTGGATTTACAAGTGGGGGCAACGCATGTCCCAGTACAGCGACTCTAAAAGCAACAGAATGGAACCAGCAGTGTTATACGAGGAGGAGGACCTGGATCGCCGGGATGCATTAAGGAAAAGCATCTGGTACCAGGCCCTGGATGTACAATACCAGCGGGGTGAGAGTCTCCCCAGTGAAGAGCAGCGGTTGCAGAAGCAAGTGGCCCTGCGGATGCCCTTCCTGGGAGAGCAGCCCCTGGAGGAATGGGTGAAGGAATTGGAGCTCCGAGTATGGCAGGAGATTTGGCTGGAAGATGCCTACCAGGCACTCTGGTGGTATATGGCACAGTATATACCCTGGACAGCCGAGCATGACAAGCCAGAGGGAGAGGAGTTTGATGGTCCTGGCTTGTTATGGGAGTCCTTTGCAGAGACGGACTTCGGGAGCCCTGCGCAGACCAGACTTCAAGATATTTTCTACACAAGGGAGGCTAGGCATGACTGGGATGACCCCCATGAGGTAGGGCAAGACCTGCTTCACCTAGCAACCATGGAGTGGGAACTGGAGCAGGACTACCGAGGTCTCTTCCACTCCATTGAGAAGATTCAGCAGGACAGCAAGGTGACAGATCCAGTTCCAGACTCATTCAGCTGGGAAGATATTGTTGAGATTTACTGGGAGGAACCCCAGGCGGCAGGTGGAGATGGGACCAAGGTCTCTCCACCGGTATTGCAGGGAATTGGGAGCCCAAGCTCCATTCCCCAGTGGCAGGCTGAGTTACAGGGGGCAGAGACAAGTGGTCCTGTAACCCCAGCAGCAGTGTACCTTGGAGGGAGAGGAGAGCAGCGTCCTCCCTTCCCAGCGGCAAGGTGAGCTACAGGGATGCTGGGCGGTCGGCTCAGATCCCCAGCGGCAGTGTGATATACAGGGAATTGGGAGCCCAGTCTCCATTCCCCAGCGGCAGAGTGTCCTACCGGGAATAGAGAGCCCAGTCTCCTTTCCCCAGCAGCAGGACTCTGTATTGGGAGCAGAGACAGTCGGTCTCCCTCCCCCGCGGCTGGAAGTATGTATGGGAGAGGAGCTGGTTACCCCCTCTCCCCAGCGGCAGCTTAATGTACCAGGGGGAGACAGTAAGCCCCACAACTGTGCAGATGTGACCGTGGTCTCTGCACATACAGCACAGGGGGTAGGGATGGTCGGTCCTGCCCCCCAGCGACCGGGCTGTTTAGCCAAAGAGGAGACAACCGGTCTCTCTTCCCAGCAGCAGCCTGATTTCCAGGAGGAGGTGATGGTGGATCCCTCCACCTTACAGCAACCAGCGTCCTGGGGAGTGGAGGCAACCGGCCTCCCTCTCCTCCACCAGCCAGAGGTACCTGAGGTAGTGGACCTCATAGATTTGTCCTGGAGACACACACAGATGGCAGGTGGAGATGGGACCGAGGTCTCTCCACCGGCCCTACAGGGATGCTGGGTACCCGGCCCAGATCCCCAGCGGCAGTGCATCTCACAGGTAGAGGAGACAACCGGTCTCTCTTCCCAGCGGCAGCCTGAGTTCCAGGAGGAGGTGATGGTGGATCCCTCCACCGTACAGCAACCAGCGTCCTGGGGAGTGGGGGCAGCCGGCCTCCCCCTCCTACCGCAGCAGGAGATACCGGGTGAGGGGGAAAACAACCCTAACCACACTGGCACAGATGGGACCGCAGTCTCTGTGCCAGTCCTACAGGGATGCTCGACGGGCGGTCCGGATCCCCAACCTTCCCCGCAGGGATACCAGGAGGAGGTAAGCAAGCCTTCCCCTCCCCTGCTACATCCCGACCGGGTCCTGGGGGCAGTGGATGAGCCTACGATACCCACTGACCCCCTTCCAGCTGAAGAGCTGGCATCTGGGCAGAGTGTTGCTAGCCTCTGCCCTCCCTTTTTCCCTGGTCCAGAGCCTGATTTACCGCAGGCTAAGCCAGCGAAAGAGCTGGCAGCAGAGCAGAGCACCGCTGGCCTCTGCCCCCCAAGTAACCCCAGCTGTCTGCCTAGCTGCGCCAGGGAGACCGAGGAGGCTGAACTGTCCCACTACAACCTGGAACCTACAGGCCAGTACCATTTATTGTGGGGGGGTTACTCTGTGAACTGTTTACTGTGGGTGGGCTGCCCGACTAACCTAGGTACTGACCGGCAGAAGGTCAGGTACCTGTTTAGTCTTCCCCCCAAAGGGAAGATGTGTGACGAAGTGCCCTTCGCCACTTGGGCCTGGAGAGGACTGCTTGCCAGCCTCTTGCCATGTGATTATGGTCCCTGGGAGATTGGGCCCTTTTAAAAAACGTATTCGGCCCTAACAGAGTGCATGTCACTCATTCTGGCCCTTTAAACACAGTGGGGCCATTCGGTACTTGCCCTGTGTGAGCGGTGATACCCCCAGATAGCTATGCCATGGAGCATATTCATATAATGAAAGACTATGGGAAAGACTTTAGCTCCATGGCAATTGAACTGTGTGAATAGGATCTGCGCGCTATTCGGTAGTTTTGTGCGTTCAGATCCCAGCTATCTGGGGATATGTTACATGTCTGTTTGTTATGTATAAAAAGTAACTTTATGTATTCTAAAGTGTTTTACTGTCTTTGTGTAACCATGTGCTCAATGGAGTCTGCCTCTATCCCTGGATAATTGGATTACTTCCCCCCATTGTCTCCAGGATAGAGGCCTCTGTAAAACCTGTGTGAGCCAGATTTAGCCATGCTGACAGGGGTTTTAAAAGATACTTTACTAACTTTTGAACCCCTGGTCTGATTCATGCCATTTTTGAATATGTTGTTCCCCTGTATGGATTGATTGTGGATATGTAATTTTATGTGAATGTGATGTATGGTTTTAAAGTTACCGAGTATGTGTGGAAGCTGTATTTTTACTGTATGTAATAATTATGTTAACTGTTTATCTGAGAGGAGGGGATGTGTAGGTTGTACTGTTACTTGATTGGTTGTTTTATGCCTCCCCCTGGGTGTGTCCTGTATGTGCACAACTGTAATAAAAAGCAGGCTGGGTGTTCCAGACCTGAGACCACTGCTTGACCCTCAACACGGAGCCTTGTCTCGTTCTTGGGGGGATTCACTGTATGCTGTTGGAGATTGATTGCTAGGAGTGTAAGCTGATGTCTGCTTTTCCTGTTCGTCTGCTAGCAGCTATTCGTGAGGTTCCAGTTTGGAGTGCTATTTTGTATCCAGTTCGGGAGTTTGGTGTTCTGCAGTAGCTGTGCCTGTCTCTCAGAAAGGGGCATATCGCCTAAATGGATTTTAACCCCTCGTGTGCTGAAACGGTCCGTTACAGTATTTTTATGTTAAATTGTATATTTTGCTGTACGGAGAGATAACGTAATTGACAGTACATTCTTGCGCAATTATCTCTCCAGTACAGCAATGTATGATGGGAAATAGCATTGCAGGTTAAGTTTTCCACAGAGTTCACCAGGAAAAAAGTAAGTAGGGCTGTATTGCAGTAAGTGGGGCTGTATCGCAGTAAGTGGGGCTGTATCGCAGCAAGTGGGGCTGTATCGCAGCAAGTGGGGCTGTATCGCAGCAAGTGGGGGGGCTGTATCGCAGCAAGTGAAGTGGGGGGGCTGTATCGCAGCAAGTGAAGTGGGGGGGGCTGTATCGCAGCAAGTGGGGGGGCTGTATCGCAGCAAGTGGGGGGGGCTGTATCGCAGCAAGTGGGGGGGGCTGTATCGCAGCAAGTGGGGGGGCTGTATCGCAGCAAGTGGGGGGGCTGTATCGCAGCAAGTGGGGGGGGCTGTATCGCAGCAAGTGGGGGGGGCTGTATCGCAGCAAGTGGGGGGGGCTGTATCGCAGAAAGTGGGGGGGGCTGTATCGCAGCAAGTGGGGGGGCTGTATCGCAGCAAGTGGGGGGGGCTGTATCGCAGCAAGTGGGGGGGGCTGTATCGCAGCAAGTGGGGGGGGCTGTATCGCAGCAAGTGGGGGGGGCTGTATCGCAGCAAGTGGGGGGGGCTGTATCGCAGCAAGTGGGGGGGGCTGTATCGCAGCAAGTGGGGGGGCTGTATCGCAGCAAGTGAAGTGGGGGGGGCTGTATCGCAGCAAGTGGGGGGGCTGTATCGCAGCAAGTGAAGTGGGGGGGGCTGTATCGCAGCAAGTGGGGGGGCTGTATCGCAGCAAGTGGGGGGGGCTGTATCGCAGCAAGTGGGGGGGGCTGTATCGCAGCAAGTGGGGGGGGCTGTATCGCAGCAAGTGGGGGGGGCTGTATCGCAGCAAGTGGGGGGGGCTGTATCGCAGCAAGTGGGGGGGGCTGTATCGCAGCAAGTGGGGGGGCTGTATCGCAGCAAGTGGGGGGGCTGTATCGCAGCAAGTGGGGGGGGCTGTATCGCAGCAAGTGGGGGGGCTGTATCGCAGCAAGTGGGGGGGCTGTATCGCAGCAAGTGGGGGGGGCTGTATCGCAGCAAGTGGGGGGGGCTGTATCGCAGCAAGTGGGGGGGCTGTATCGCAGCAAGTGGGGGGGGCTGTATCGCAGCAAGTGGGGGGGGCTGTATCGCAGCAAGTGGGGCGGGCTGTATCGCAGCAAGTGGGGGGGGCTGTAGCGCAGCAAGTGGGGGGGCTGTAGCGCAGCAAGTGGGGGGGCTGTAGCGCAGCAAGTGGGGGGGGCTGTATCGCAGCAAGTGGGGCGGGCTGTATCGCAGCAAGTGGGGCGGGCTGTATCGCAGCAAGTGGGGGGGGCTGTATCGCAGCAAGTGGGGGGGGCTGTATCGCAGCAAGTGGGGCGGGCTGTATCGCAGCAAGTGGGGCGGGCTGTATCGCAGCAAGTGGGGGGGCTGTATCGCAGCAAGTGGGGGGGGCTGTATCGCAGCAAGTGGGGGGGCTGTATCGCAGCAAGTGGGGGGGGGCTGTATCGCAGCAAGTGGGGGGGGCTGTATCGCAGCAAGTGGGGGGGGCTGTATCGCAGCAAGTGGGGGGGCTGTATCGCAGCAAGTGGGGGGGCTGTATCGCAGCAAGTGGGGGGGGCTGTATCGCAGCAAGTGGGGGGGGCTGTATCGCAGCAAGTGGGGGGGCTGTATCGCAGCAAGTGGGGGGGGCTGTATCGCAGCAAGTGGGGGGGGCTGTATCGCAGCAAGTGGGGGGGCTGTATCGCAGCAAGTGGGGGGGCTGTATCGCAGCAAGTGGGGGGGGCTGTATCGCAGCAAGTGGGGGGGGCTGTATCGCAGCAAGTGGGGGGGCTGTATCGCAGCAAGTGGGGGGGCTGTATCGCAGTAGGGGGGGCTGTATCGCAGTAGGGGGGGCTGTATCGCAGTGGGGGGGCTGTATCGCAGTAGGGGGGGCTGTATCGCAGTAGGGGAGGCTGTATCGCAGTAGGGGAGGCTGTATCGCAGTAGGGGAGGCTGTATCGCAGTAGGGGAGGCTGTATCGCAGTAGGGGAGGCTGTATCGCAGTAGGGGAGGCTGTATCGCAGTAGGGGAGGCTGTATCGCAGTAGGGGAGGCTGTATCCCCGCGGCACGTCTATGGATTGTCCTGCAGGAACAGCGTTCCTGCACTGTTATTTGCGCAGGAACGCCGTTCCTGCAGGCACTGAGCGCACCTAAATGTCCCCCTTCCTCCCCCTGTGTCCCCCCTGTCCTTATCAGCCTCTCTCTCTATATCAGCCGCGGCGAGGGAGCTGTGAGCTGTGTGCTCTCTGCTCCCTCTCGCCGCGCGCTGTTTGCTGATGCTGGGAGCCGGAATATGACGTCATATTCCGGCTCCCAGCTACTGTAGACAGCCCGCGCGGCGAGAGGGAGCAGAGAGCACACAGCTCACAGCTCCCTCGCCGCGGCTGATATAGAGAGAGAGGCTGATATGGAGAGAGGCGCCCGCCCCACTGGACCCCAGGGACAAGTCCATGCCAGCACTCCAGGTAGGGAGGCTGGGTGGACAATTTTTTATTTATTTTTTATTAAAAAAATAATTTGTGAATGTGTGTCTGTGAATGTATGTGTGTGTGTGTGTCTGTATGTGTGAGTGTATGTGTGTGTGTGAGTGTATGTGAGTGTGTGTCAATGTCTGTGAGTGTATGTGTGTGTGTGTGTCTGTGAGTGTATGTGTTTGTAAGTGTGTATGTGTCTGTGAATATATGTGTGTGTCTGTAAGTGTGTGTGTCTGTGAATGTATGTGTGTGTGTGCCTGTAAGTGTGTGTGTGTGTGTGTGTGTCTGTGAATGTATGTGTGAGTGTATGTAATTGTGTGTATGTGTCTGTGAATATATGTGTGTGAGTGTATGTGTGTGTACGCGTATATATATATATATATATATACACACACACACAAAAGTGTATATTATTTTTTTGAGGGGGTGGGAATCTTGGGAGAGATCCCACATATTATTCCCCAGGACTTGACCCCTGCCGGCAGGGGAGATCTCCAGATCTCCCCTGTCGGCTCATGCAGAGCTGGCGCTATCTGAGTGCCGGCTCTGCTCTTAGCCTCCATGGGCCGGCGGGGAGATCAACGATGTACCTCACCAGCCACAGCAGCATGGAGGGAGGAAGGAGAGGACCCGGGGAGCTCTAGACAGAAGCTCCGCCAGGTTCCTCTCGCGAGATCTGAGCTTTGCCGCGGCAATGCTCAGATCTCGCGAGAGTGAACTCTAGCCCCGCAGGCTAGAGTTCACTCTCCCTTGGACAGCAAGGATCCCCCCTCCCTACATAAGGTAAGAAGGGAGGGGGGTTATTTACTAATCTGCCCCCACCTTCACAATCCCTCCAAACATACAGCACCCACACACACATACAGCACCCACACACACACAGCACCCTAACACAAACAGCGCGCGCACACGGCACCCTCACATACACAGCACACAAACAGCACCCTCACACACACAGCACACAAACAGCACCCACCCACACACACAGCACACATACAGCATCTTCACACACACACACACACAGCACACTAAGAGCACCCTCACAAACACACACACACACACAGCACCCTTACAAACACACAGCACACTAACAGCACCCTCACAAACACATACAGCACCCTCACACAAACAGCACACTCACACACAGCACACTAACAGCACCCTCACACAAACAGCACCCACACACATACAGCACCCACCCACACACACAGCACACATACAGCATCTTCACACACACACACACACACAGCACACTAAGAGCACCCTCACAAACACACACACACACACACACACAGCACCCTTACAAACACACAGCACACTAACAGCACCCTCACACAAACAGCACACTCACACACAGCACACTAACAGCACCCTCACAAATACACGACACAAACAGCACCCTCACACACACATATCACACAAACAGCACCCTCACACACAGCACACTACCAGCACCCTCACCCACATAGCACACTACAAACACCCTCTCACACACACATCAGTATATGTATGTGTGTGTATGTGTATATATATATATATATATATATATATATATACATGCGCCGTGTGTGTGCTTTAGGGTGCACACCCTAATGCAATTGGCTGCGCACGCCTATGGTAGGGGGGCTGTACCGCAGTGGGGGGGCTGTATCGCAGTGGGGGGGCTGTATCGCAGTGGGGGGGCTGTATCGCAGTGGGGGGGCTGTATCGCAGTGGGGGGGCTGTATCGCAGTAGGGGGGGCTGTATCGCAGTAGGGGGGGCTGTATCGCTGTAGGGGGGCTGTATCGCTGTAAAGGGGGGTTGTATCGCAGTGATCGCTGACCCTGGCTAAGGTGCAGGGATGTGAGGTCTCCCCCATGTTGGAGGATGAAGCTGGCCCTTATAGTTAGATGGATTTCCTGTAATTTCAGATTTACCAGCTGCAGCCCGAGTAATGGAGCTCACAGAGTCTTCTTTAACTTGGAAACCTGGAGCCAGAGACAGGGAAACCCAAAATATCCACAACCGGAAGCTATCTGCAACGTCATTTCCGCATACAACACAACTTCCGGGTAATGCGTTCCACTGGTTGCCAGGTTTCTTGGAGGAGCTCGGGTGATAGGACAGCCGTGTGTGAGCCTTGGATGATGAGAATGGGAATACCAACCCCCCGCAGGAGGGAGCGTGAAACGCATACCCAGGAAGTAATGGTGGAACGCAGAGCTGGAATTTTAAATTATTACCGGAAAAGGCGGGGCGCGGTGGAACGCATGTTTCATGTTGGACCGCATTACCGGAAGTCCTTGCAACCACGTTGGAACGCATTCCAGGAAGTCGAATGATAGTGAGTGTTTCCGGGGCCACAGTCAGTGCTGCAGGTCAGTGCTGGGTTATATTTATTATTATTATTATAATTATTATTATTATCACTTAATGTGTTTATAGGAAGCAGAATGAACCCAGCCTGGAAAATGGCTTTATTCCCCCTTCATTGCCCTCAATGCAACCATTCAGCTTCATTCATTCTGGGATAAAGCGGCGCTGTATGGGGGGTGCTGGCCCCGTGCGGGGGATTTGCAGTGAAGCGGCGCTGTATGGGGGGTGCTGGCCCCGTGCGGGGGATTCGCAGTGAAGCGGCGCTGTATGGGGGGAGCTGGCCCCGTACGGGGGATTCGCAGTGAAGCGGCGCTGTATGGGGGGAGCTGGCCCCGTACGGGGGATTTGCAGTGAAGCGGCGCTGTATGGGGGGTGCTGGCCCCATGCGGGGGATTCGCAGTGAAGCGGCGCTGTATGGGGGGAGCTGGCCCCATGCGGGGGATTCGCAGTGAAGCGGCGCTGTATGGGGGGGGCTGGCCCCGTGCGGGGGATTTGCAGTGAAGCGGCGCTGTATGGGGGGTGCTGGCCCCGTGCGGGGGATTCACAGTGAAGCGGCGCTGTATGGGGGGAGCTGGCCCCGTACGGGGGATTCGCAGTGAAGCTGCGCCGTATGGGGGTGCTGGCCCCGTACGGGGGATTCGCAGTGAAGCGGCGCTGTATGGGGGGTGCTGGCCCCGTACGGGGGATTCGCAGTGAAGCGGCGCCGTATGGGGGGTGCTGGCCCCGTGCGGGGGATTCGCAGTGAAGCGGCGCCGTATGGGGGGAGCTGGCCACGTGCGGGGGATTCGCAGTGAAGCGGCGCCGTATGGGGAGTGCTGGCCCCGTGCGGGGGATTCACAGTGAAGCGGCGCTGTATGGGGGGAGCTGGCCCCGTGCGGGGGATTCGCAGTGAAGCGGCGCTGTATGGGGGGTGCTGGCCCCGTGCGGGGGATTCGCAGTGAAGCGGCTCTGTATGGGGGGAGCTGGCCCCGTGCGGGGGATTCGCAGTGAAGCGGCGCTGTATGGGGGGTGCTGGCCCCGTGCGGGGGATTCGCAGTGAAGCGGCTCTGTATGGGGGGAGCTGGCCCCGTACGGGGGATTCACAGTAAAGCGGCGCTATATGGGGGGGCAGCTGGCCCCGTGCGGGGGATTCGCAGTAAAGCGGCGCTGTATGGGAGGAGCTGGCCCTGTACGGGGGATTCACAGTAAAGCGGCGCTGTATGGGGGGAGCTGGCCCCGTGCGGGGGATTCGCAGTGAAGCGGCGCTGTATGGGGGGTGCTGGCCCCGTGCGGGGGATTCGCAGTGAAGCGGCGCCGTATGGGGGGGTGCTGGCCCCATACGGGGGATTCGCAGTGAAGCGGCGCTGTATGGGAGGAGCTGGCCCTGTACGGGGGATTCACAGTAAAGCGGCGCTGTATGGGGGGTGCTGGCCCCGTGCGGGGGATTCACAGTGAAGCGGAGCCGTATGGGGGGTGCTGGCCCCATACGGGGGATTCACAGTAAAGCGGCGCTGTATGGGGGGTGCTGGCCCCGTGCGGGGGATTCACAGTGAAGCGGCGCCGTATGGGGGGTGCTGGCCCCATACGGGGGATTCACAGTAAAGCGGCGCTGTATGGGGGGAGCTGGCCCCGTGCAGGGGATTCACAGTAAAGCGGTTCTGTATGGGGGGAGCTGGCCCCGTGCGGGGGATTCACAGTAAAGCGGCGCTCTAAGAATTAAATACTGTAATGCAATTAAGGAAATGTCTGGTTAATTTGGATATATTTGTTGACTGTATTAAATCTTTGATTATTCATTTTTGCCCTCTTTATTTACAGGCCTACCGTATCGTCGGTCTCGGCACACCACAACCGACTTGCTCCCTTTATACTATTCTATGCTTATGCTGGAACCTTACTCCATATACAGCTATTTGCCCCTTACACAAGTTTGGCCTGTATTTGTGGGAGGGGCTTAAATTAATTCACTCCCTTATATAAGGAACACCCCTTACCTGACTCATAACGCTTGAGGTCAGCATCAGAATGACCCTCCCACCCATTCCTCATTTCAACAATTTCTCTTTTCTTTACATTTACTTTACTTTCTTACTCCTTGGTGGGCCCTCTTTATTTACAGGCCTACCGTATCGTCGGTCTCGGCACACCACAACCGACTTGCTCCCTTTATACTATCCTACGCTTATGCTGGAACCTTACTCCATATACGGCTATTTGCCCCTTACACAAGTATTAAGGCCGTTTGGCCTGTATTTGTGGGAGGAGCTTAAATTAATTCACTCCCCTATATAAGGAACACCCCTTACCTGACTCATAACGCTTGAGGTCAGCATCAGAATGACCCTCCCACCCATTCCTCATTTCAACACTTTCTCTTTTCTTTCCATTTACTTTACTTTCTTACTCCTTGGTGGGCCCTCTTTATTTACAGGCCTACCGTATCGTCGGTCTCGGCACACCACAACCGACTTGCTCCCTTTATACTATCCTACGCTTATGCTGGATCCTTACTCCATATACGGCTATTTGCCCCTTCCACAAATATATCAATCTTCCAGGTTTAATTATCTAGTCTTTCTACAATTTTATTTAACAACAAAATACACATACAGACTAACCTAGACAAACATTTGTTTGGACCGCAGTGCACCAGAAGAAAAAAAAAGAAAAAGATGAGGGGTTCGAGGCGGGGGTTACCCCCTTAATCTCCTAATTTGAAAAGGAATTTGTCGATTAAAAGTGAATGTAGAAATTCACTGTCCAGGGTCTGTTTTTTTTATCCATCTATCCCAATAGCTATATTGATGGCCCTTCTTTGGAGCCAATTTAATAATAGCCCATTTTGCAGTGTAAAATGCTTTGAGAATCTTGGGCCAGCTATCCACCCTGGAAGACTTCCAGTTTCTGGCTATTGACGTTTTAACAGCCATTAAGATGTGTAAAATAATTGGTCTAGATTCTCTATTAATCATCCCCATATCCAAATGCAGGAAAGCCATATTTGGACTCAATTTGAACTTCATTTCCAGTAAAGTTGATAAATATTGGTTTGTCATCTCCCAGAGAGGTCTAATTTTTGGCCAGTCCCACCAAATGTGTTTAACATCTGCAATTAGTTCGGTGCATCTCCAACAATTCAAGGAGGCTGTAGGATACATTTTTGCTATTTATTTTAGGCGTTCTGTACCATCTATTTAGTATCTTGTAATTAATTTTAGGTATATTTAAGCAGTGGCAAGTTGTATATAATGTGTTGAGGGAGTTATTCCATTCGTTCATAGTTATTTCTATTTTCAAATCATATTTCCATTTAGTTATTGCCGAGGGAATGGATTTAATCTGAGCCTTGTAAATTCGTTTTTGACATTTATTGGCTAAATGAGTATAGTCTGTTTGCTCGTATATATCTGAAAGAAACTTAATTGGTGGTTCAAGAGGGTGAAATCTCAAGTATGTTTTTTAACAGGATATTACCCTTATATAATTAAACCATTCGGGAGATGGAATGCCGTATTCAGTTTAAGGATGTTCAAAAGTTTAAATGTATTTCCTCTCAGGAGGTTAGATATCTTTTTCATACCCTTAAGGGTCCATATTTCCATATTTATGTCTATCATTAAGTTTGATAGTATATGTATCCGACCGTTTCATCAGACAAGGGGTTAAAATCCGTTTAGGCGATATGCCCCTTTCTGAGAGACAGGCACAGCTACTGCAGAACACCAAACTCCCGAACTGGATACAAAATAGCACCCCAAACTGGAACCTCACGAATAGCTGCTAGCAGACGAACAAGAAAAGCATACATCAGCTTACACTCCTGGCAATCAATCTCCAACAGCATACAGTGAATCCCCCCAAGAACGAGACAAGGCTTTGTGTTGAGGGTCAAGCAGTGGTCTCAGGTGCTGGCACACCCAGCCTGGTTTTTATTACGGTTGTGCACATACAGGACACACCCAGGGGGAGGCATAAAATAACCAATCAAGTAACAGTACAACCCACACATCCCCTCCCCTCAGATAAACAGTTAACATAATTATTACATACAATAAAAATACAGTTTCCACACATACTCTGTAAGTTTAAAACCATACATCACATTCACATAAAAATACATATCCACAATCAATCCATTCAGGGGAACAACATATTAAAAATTGGCGCGGGGCGGGGCCGCCGAGCGGCCGCAGGGGAGATCAGCTCCCGCACAACATGACCCAATAGACCCATTCATCGGCTAGTTTGAGATGGAAAATACTCACCACCTGAGGCCCTCGATACACATGGGCTACCGGAGCCGAGGAGAGGCTTGCCGCGAGGGTTTTAGTCCCTCGGAGGAGAGACCCCTGCTACCTGGCAGTGAGTGGGGTGGACGGCCGCCACTCCACTATCCTGCCCAACGGAGCCCGGACGGAACACCGGCAGGCTCGGTCCTGATCCCCCCCCCCCTCTGGACCGGGGGGGGGGTGATCCTGGTCCTAGCCACAAAGCCATACTTGGAAGCATTGCCCGATCACCGAGCAGGCCCAGGGCCCAACCGAAGATGGCGGAGATCGAGAGAGCGGGAACCAGATTGCAGTGTCCACTGCAGCATACACGCAACATGTGGCCTGGCACACGCGACACACCAAGCACCCTATACCTTGCAGAGGCATCCAGGACCAGAGACGCACCGGGAGCAAGGCGCTGGTAACCCGGCTTATACTGAAGCAGGCCTGCGACCCAGCAAAATGCCAAGAGACATTCACCTCGAGACGCAACGCAATGCCCCGACGACTCCAGGCATGAGAAACCAGCGCAACAGGCAGCCACATCGCCGCACAACACAGGAGCCCTGAGCCCACACACACTGGAAGGGGGCACCCAGCTAAGACGAGGCATCGGCTAAGGCAAGGCAAAGCACCCACGGACACTCATTTCCGCTGTATCTCAAGTGACTCAACGTTAAATATAGTCCACATTATTGCAGTGTATGGCTTAAAACGACACATAGCTTTTAACCTTGGCCTATCACTTATGCCTTGCTTTAATACACTACTGCGACTACATACACAAGCTGCCGGTATTTAGCATGTCTTGCAAAGTCACAAAAACTGTGCTTTCCTCTGACCAATATGCAAATGTTAACCTCTACTTGCTACCTAATTACCTGCACATGTTGCCGTGCTACTGTCTGTTTCTTCTCCCCTTCTTTAACTCATGTCTCCAAAGCATGTAATATACCTACGTCTTCGTATAACCACACAAGTCTAAATAACCCACACTGACCGCCTAATTTGTATTCCTGATATACCTGTTTGTCAGTTATTATACAAAAAGCGACTGCATCTAGCATCATATATAGATTGCCTGCACCTCTAAGCGATGTAAGTCCATCCTTAAACAAAGCCTGTATTCATAAATTAAAAAATACGCTCTCATCATTGCCACTGTAAAACCTATTGTATATGCAAATGTACGCTGTTGTGGCGTTTTTCATTGATACTGTACACACCTGCGCAACAAAAATAAAGAATTTAATAAAAAATTAATTGGCATGAATCAGACCAGGGGTTCAAAAGTTAGTAAAAGTATCTTTTGTTCCCCCTGGCTGGCAGTATTTTAATCTGGCTCAAACAGTAAAAGTAAAACATCCCCACAATGCATCGTGGCTTCCTCCCTTCTGCCCTGGAGATAATTGGAGAAGTAATCCAATTATCTCCCAGGTCAAAGACAAAACTCCATTACACATGTGGGGACCTAAATACAGGATTATGTTTTAAAATATATAAAGTTACTTTTTATACATTAAACACAGACATGTATGTATAGGATAGACAGCACTTGCGCAGTGAGGCATGCCCTCACAGTAAATCTTCTTACTAACCCAACTAGCTAGCCCCATTAGTGCTGAAATTTCTCTACACACTCATGTATATACTTGTTATACGTCTAAGTTACTTAGTTACTCATAATTTTTGGTCGCTCCACTTAGTCCAACATATTTTTATTTTTTTTATTTTCTTTGTATTCTTTTTTGTAGCATTTATTGCGCACCCTCTCATGCCATTTGAGGTTGTTTAACGGTGCAATTGCTAGACAGGTTAGCGCAGGCCTCTCACCAGTCTGAGCTACGCAAACAGTTTAAGTGCAACCAAGCAAAAGGTTTATACAGCACAGCTCAGAGCAAACAGGGTTTTCACTATCCTCACCGAGACACAATCTGCTACACTGTTGACGAGAGCTACTAAACTACTACTACGTGGTGAAGTGTAATCAAACGTAATATTTATAATGTACAGCGTAGAGCAAACGTGATATCTATATGCTCTATTGCACTATAACCTGCTGCAATGTTAACGAGAGCTACTAAACTACTATTCACTCCAAAGCGGAGTCTTAACTAATTTGATGGTCATGTTATGGTTATTTTACAAAAATGTGCCTATTAACTATTTGCTCCTACTGTTATGATTGGAAAACGCTCGAGGATTGCTGTTGGGGCACCATGAGCCTGTCTGTATTTATCACAATGCACAATAAAAATAAAGAATTAAAAAAAAAAACACAGACATGTAACATATCCCCAGATAGCTCAGGTCTGCGTGCACATTAGTAGGTGAATGGCACGCAGACCACACAAATACAGTTTAATTGCCATGGAGCCAAAGTCTTTCCCATAGTCTTTCATTATATGAATAGGCTCCATGGCATAGCTATCTGGGGGTATCACTGCTCACACAGGGCAAGTACCGAATGGCCCCACTGTGTTTAAAGGGCCAGAATGAGTGACATGCAATCTGTTAGGGCCGAATAAGTTTTGTAAAAGGGCCCAATCTCCCAAGGCCATAGTCCAAAGGCAGCAGGCGGGCAAGCAGTCCTCTCCAGGCCCAAGTGGCGAAGGGCACTTCGTCACACATCTTCCCTTTGGGGGGAAGACTAAACAGGTACCTGACCTTCTGCCGGTCAGTACCTAGGTTAGTCGGGCAGCCCACCCACAGTAAACAGTTCACAGAGTAACCCCCCCACAATAAATGGTACTGGCCTGTAGGTTCCAGGTTGTAGTGGGACAGTTCAGCCTCCTCGGTCTCCCTGGCGCAGCTAAGCAGACAGCTGGGGTTACTTGGGGGGCAGAGGCCAGCGGCGCTCTGCTCTGCTGCCAGCTCTTCCGCTGGGTTAGCCTGCGGTAAATCAGGCTCTGGACCAGGGAAAAAGGGAGGGCAGAGGCTAGCAACACTCTGCCCGGATGCCAGCTCTTCAGCTGGAAGGGGGTCAGTGGGTATCGTAGGCCCATCCACTGCCCCCAGGACCCGGTCGGGATGTAGCAGGGGAGGGGAAGGCTTGCTTACCTCCTCCTGGTATCCCTGCGGGGAAGGTTGGGGATCTGGACCGCCCGTCGAGCATCCCTGTAGGACTGGCACAGAGACTGCGGTCCCATCTGTGCCAGTGTGGTTAGGGTTGTTTTCCCCTCACCCGGTATCTCCTGCTGCGGTGGGAGGGGGAGGCCGGCTGCCCCCACTCCCCAGGACGCTGGTTGCTGTAAGGTGGAGGGATCCACCATCACCTCCTCCTGGAACTCAGGCTGCCGCTGGTAAGAGAGACCGGTTGTCTCCTCTACCTGTGAGATGCACTGCCGCTGGGGATCTGAGCCGGGTACCCAGCATCCCTGTAGGGCCGGTGGAGAGACCTCGGTCCCATCTCCACCTGCCATCTGTGTGTGTCTCCAGGACAAATCTATGAGGTCCACTACCTCAGGTACCTCTGGCTGGTTACTGAAGGGGTGAAAACCCCTTCAGTCACTTACCTGAGGCAGCGGCGATGTCCCTCGCCGCTGTCTCCTCCTCCGCGACGCTCCTCCTGTCCATTGCGTCGGACGGTGGGCGAGACTGATCCCGCCCACCGGCCGAGGAGACCTAATGCGCATGCGCGGCAATGCCGCGCATGCGCATTACGTCTCCCCATAGGAAAGCATTGAAAAATCATTTCAATGCTTTCCTATGTGGTTTTGAGCGACGCTGGAGGTCCTCACACAGCGTGAGGACGTCCAGCGACGCTCTAGCACAGATTCCCTGTGCTATGGACCAGGAAGTGACCTCTAGTGGCTGTCTAGTAGACAGCCACTAGAGGTGGAGTTAACCCTGCAAGGTAATTATTGCAGTTTTGAAAAACTGCAATAATTACACTTGCAGGGTTAAGAGTAGTGGGAGTTGGCACCCAGACCACTCCAATGAGCAGAAGTGGTCTGGGTGCCTGGAGTGTCCCTTTAATGTATTTAGGAGACAATTAATTCTGAAACTTTTCTAACTTGTAACATTTGATAAACAATTAAATATAGCAATAATGTATTGAGATTTTTCTTGTGAAAACATAATGCAATGACTGTGGCGAACCACTGTCCCTGAGTACCATACCCACTGCTCATTCGTGTGTTTTCCTCTGTGTATTGTACTTTTCCCCTTGTTCCCCTTGTATTTTGTGTAATCTGCACTGTTAACCGTTCGGGAGCACTCATGCAAAAGGAACCTGTTCGCCCCCGAACGCGGACTACCCCAGTACCCCATTAGAATTTTCACACCAATCAATCAGAACGTTCGCACCTGCAACATAAGTGTGAAACCGCAAGGGAAGTAATTAATGAGTGCTCCCCTGGGTGCCCGCCATTTAGTATAGGCAAACGCCACCCAGAGGGGGCATTCATATCCTGAAAGGAGAGGCTTCCCTTGCGAGGTCTTCGCACCGGGACTCCGCGAACAGGTCTCTGAGGTTGGTGGGGACACTGTTGGGGTACTGGTGGTTCGGATCGCCCTACCTGCTCCTAACGGAGCTATAATTGTCACATCCTGTTCTGTTCTGCGGAGATGTCTGGTCTTGGCTTCTGGTATCCAGTACTCTTTTTACAATTCTTGTTTAGTATGTCTGGTTTTCTTTATGCTGGGTTTTCTGGGTTGATTCCTTTATTCCGTTCCTGGAATTCCCAGTCTCAGTATGTAACTGTTTTCCTATTGGTGTCTCCCAAAGCGGGAGATGGTTATCTGTAACCCATCCTTCCCTCCGGCCTGGGACAAAGGAAAGTATATTGAAAGAGTGGAGACCCCCTGTGGGGATCTGTGCTTAAAAGGAAGCTGTACCAATAAAGGATTGTCAGTGTTGTATCCCTCCAAACTGTGTGTCATCCAGTTACTGGGTGGGAAATGCATGCCTGCTTGTTGTAAGGGTTCCTGATTGGCTTAAGGAAGGGAATTAGCGGAGGTAACCGGTCAGGTTACCAAAGATTCCGCTACAGTGATGAATTCCCACACAATCCCAATGTGGGAATTGTGCTCGGCTCGTTCTAACAAGTGCATGATAATCTGGATAGGGATCCTGTGTATCAGTGTCCATGGCACTCAATAGTTCTGCAGCTCGGATCTTATAGGTCTTCTCATTATTTCTGTGTATTTCGTTTATCTCCTACATTTAGCATAGAAGGGGTGGTAAATAATATGACATTTGTTATCCAGTTGTTTTTGTTCCTGTCACAGGAAGTTCAATGGCTCACTCTGTATGAGTCTGTCTTCATTAAGATCTCTACTCTTTGTACAAAATACACCATAGAGCTGACAATGGACCTGGCATGGAGTGAGAAGACTAAACGAGTGTTAAACATCACCTTGGAGATTGTCTACCTGCTGATCGGAGTGGTGAGTAGTAAAGGCAATGTGACAATGACACCACTTTGATCGCTATGAAGGTTAATTGACCTTATTATATTAGTTGTTGTAGACTCATTGGAAGCTTTGTTGGGGAGATGGTGGATGAGATTTGTCAGAGGGCGATGTTTGATTATATGCTTAATCCTTATTGTTAAAGGAGAATGTGTGTAGAGATTCCCAACAGAGAAAGATGGCAAAATGAAGGGATAGTTTAAATACAAATTTACGTAGGTCCATGGAGACGTATTTGTGTGGTCTGTTAATGTTCTGTCTTTGTGTAGGATTATATAGAGGTAAAGAAGCATATTGAGCATATTCCATACAGTAGAATCCCCTCCATGGCAGTATTCTGCCGGAGCCAGAAACCCAAACATGTATCTGCACCTCCCTCGCTGATCCATGAGAGAACCAATGAGCAGAAGATCCTGGAACTGACCAATCAGATCATTGAGCTGCTGACTGGAGAGGTGAGGCTGCTGGGAATGCAACATTATACAGTAAAACCAAGTGATGTGTCTGGATGGTCACTGTATCATTGTGTGTGTCAGGTTCCTATATGGGGTGACAATTTCTTCATGGAGCAGTGGGACAGTTTAGAAGGACAGACAGACCCAGTTATTGACAAGTTTACCTCGAATCACCTGCCTTTGACTTCAGTGGGTAAGAAATTATTAATTCACTGTCATGTGTTTTTTTTTTTCATGTCTACAGCAGAGGCCTTTGTCTTGTGCTTAAAGGAACTCCCCAGACCCCTAAAGTAACTTTAGCTTGCTGATACTAGATGAAAACGGTTAATATAATAGCAGCCCTGATTTTGCCCATTTGAGGTCTGATTTCTTGATAGTATTAAAGGCAGTCCGTCTATATTTTACCCGTCTGATTTGATCTTCTTGATGATGATTGAATAGGAGGGTTTATAATATATCCAATCTACATGCCAGTCTGTGCCTTGGATACCTTACCCTCATACTGAGGAATTGTTTCCATTAAGCTTTCCCTGGCTTTGGGAATCTTTCGATCTGTGACAGACGCCTATGGTTGGTCACACTTCTCCCCATAGAGGGGCTTGGTGCATGGGTGGGGATGTAGGATCATGCCTTTCCTCACATGGCTTTTCAGAGTATAGGCGAATTGGGACTAAGTGTTCTCCCTTCCTTTTAACATCTGAGAGTTCCGATTGGCCAATAGAGGGGGAAGGCGGGTTCTATCCCCATTCAAAAATGGACGCGCGAGAAAGACGTGTTAGAATGCTGAAATACTCGTCGAGGCTTAGTGCCGATGGGCTCACTGTATTGATTTTATTTTTTTCACTATTTAGTATGGGGAATTTATACATATATTGATACTAATGGAGATATCATGTTTTTTCCTTCTTGTGAGCTGTAGGGAAGATTTGATAGATTTAATAAGAGTACTGCCTCGAAGCAGTGGGTTGGGAAGAGTGTGTGTAGTATATAGGGGGGAGTTTTAGATACTTATCACCCTAATCCATACCCCCTCTCTCTACCCTTATAATATTACTGTACCAGATGGAATTACACTTGACTATTTGAGTTTCCTGTCCCAGTTTATTTTACTGGTTTAATTCAATGATCTATTTCTAGCCTGATAAATACTAATGGTGACTTGTGGTAACCCACAAAGAACGGATTGGAATGAGCTTTAATAATGAGTCTGGTTACAAGCTAGCTCCCCTCTTTGTATTAGGTTTACTGCAGGAGAATTGTATACTGATAGAGCGTGAAACCATTTTGTTTCCATGCAGACTGTGTCAGTGAGAGCCAGGGGAGGTGTGGCTACGGCTGCATAAACAGAAACAAAGTGATTTAACTCCTAAATGACAGTGAATTGAGCAGTGAGACTGCAGGGGCACAATCTATACACCCAAACTGCTTAATTTAGCTAAAGTTGTTTTGGTGACTATTGTGTCCCTTTAAGATGCTTATGTATTAACAAAATCTGGACCACGTCTAAGTGACTTTATCATTTTCCTTTTGTTACCATATTCCCACTCCTTTATGTAAAAGCTGGTTACATTCAGTGTGTTCCTATGGCAACACATAAAATGGAAGCAGCACAGCAAATGACCATTTATGAATAAAAAATAAGAATTAAGCCATATATAAATAATAATAGAGTTCAATTAAAGCACTCTAAAATCTCTTAAGAAAAGAAGGGGGAAATAAAAGTTCAGCCCCCAAAATTCCGATACATGTACTGTAAACATTTCTCTGTCACGCGACCCTAAATCGTTTCCCATGCATTTTGTCCTCCGCCTAAACCCTGCCCCCAAATCACCATCTGTAGGAGTGATCGGACAGGCTATTTGTTATGCATAGCCAAACACTTTGTAACATGGTTAACAGGCAATGTTTTGATTCACCTATTCACAGCTCAGTATATAAAATTTCTATCTTCTCTAGCGTTTTACAATCTGTTGTGGTTACACTATTTTTTTAATATTCTTTTTTAACAGATTTTTCTGAATCCAAAAATTCATCTGCACTTATTAAGGATGAATTATCCACAAGTGAAGTAACTCTCCCAGACATTTCTACACCCACAGAACATCCACAGACAGAATATCCATCTACTCAAGTTAAAGAGGAATCGACATCTGGCAAAGAAAGAAATCTCACAGACATTTCTACACCCACAGAACATCCACAGACAGAACATCTATCTACTCATATTAAAGAAGAATTGGCCTCAAGTGACAAAGATATCACAGACATTTCTACTCCCACTGAACATGCACAGACAGAACACACATTTATCCACATTAAAGAGGAATCGGTCTCAAGTGAAGAAGAAAATCACATGGACACAGACATGTATACAGACACAGAACATACCCAGATAGACTATACATCTATTCATATTAAGGAGGAATCGGCCTTGGATGAAGAAGATCTGACAGACACCGACACTTTTACACCAACAGAACATCCACAGACAGAATATACTTCAATTCATATTAAGGAGGAATCCGTCTCATGTGAAGAAGGCAATCTCACAGACACAGACATCAATGTGATATATAACTGTCCTAAGTGCCAAATAACATTTAAAAGCCAAACAGAATTAATTCAGCATAGGACAGACCACAAACAAGAAATCAGTGGCTGCAACGAACATAAAAAAGAGAAAGTGTACACATCAGAAAGTTCTGAAACAGATAAATGTTTCAGCCAATCCTCAAGTCGTGATCCATCTCATAAAGTTCACACGGGGGAAAAACCAATGATATGTACTTGTGGGAAATGTATTTGCCCAAATGCAAAGCATCAAAAATTGCAACCAAAAGAAAAACCATATGGTTGCTCTGAATGTGGGAAGTTTTTTAGTCGTAAGTCAGATCTTGTTGTACACCAGAGAATTCATACTGGAAAGATGCCTTATTTGTGTCTGGAATGTGGAAAATGTTTTAACCGCAAGTCTGTTCTTGTTCGTCATCAAAGAGTCCACACAGGGGAGAAACCGTATTCCTGCTCTCAATGTGGAAAATATTTTACTCATAAGTCAGGTCTTGTTAAACATCAGCGGATTCACACAGGAGAGAAACCCTATTCCTGTCCTTATTGTGGCAAGTGTTTTACCCAGAACTCTCACTTTATTACACACAAGAGAATCCACACTGGAGAAAAACTGTATTCTTGTTCTGAATGCGGGGAGCGTTTTAGACGCCGGACCCAGCTAAGTAAACATGTGAGAATTCACAACAAAATATAGCATTTCACGAATACTTAGAAAAACTAACTCCCATTCACAGTTAGATATCCAGCTAAATAATAACATATTCTGGACATCCGTCATGATTGCCTTTTATTTCTGGAGCTGTGGGGTTAAGACTTTTATCCAAGCTTCTATTAAAGTGCACCTCTCTCTTTATAGATAAAACGACCCCAACATTATGTTGGCATTACTATGAAATTTCAGTGCAGTCAAAGAGTAAATGTTAGAAAAATACGGACTTCAGCTAATGTACAACTATGGTAAAAGAAAACATGGGGAAAAAAATCTGAATATTGATGATTTTCCAGGTGCTTTGCCTTTTCCTGTTAGCTACCGTGATTGATGGCTGATGGATAAAAGACATTGTCTTAGACATTGCCGAATGGATTCTTATGCAATCTGCATACCTAATTAAATAAAGATGGCAGTGCCAATGGAGAAGGGTTCATTTAGGAGGCTCCCCCGTCCATTTTACCGCCTGGCACCATTCTGTGGACGTGTTACCTGGGGAAGTCTTTGTAAAAATGGCAAGAGCTCCACTAATGACAGGTTCACTTAAAGAGCAGGGAAAGCAACAGGTTGGTGGATCTAGGAAAGGTAAGTACTAAAGTCTTTACCGTGGTTGGCTGAGTGGTCTAAAACTGATATTCTGCTAGGGTATCATGTAGTACCAGAACAATGTAATAAATACTTTCACTTTACCAGGGCTGTGCAAATTCAATAAAGAGGCAATCGTAAAATTAAAGTTTGTTTTATAAAAAAATAGTATGTGTATTGTTTCATTATTTTATGTTATATTAGAATGGGAGTTGAAATTCTGGGCTAGGTCTGAGTTTTCTACACACTCACTCTCGATCACATAATATTTGGAGGCTTATAAAAGTTAAAATATATATTTTTCTAGATCTATTGCAGTTTGAGCAATATCTAACATTTAATTTGAAGCAAAGGTTATTGACTGTACACAATGAAATATAACACTATTGAGTAGGGATCGACCGATATTGATTTTTTTAGAGCCCATACCGATAATCTGTGAACTTTCAGCCCGATTGCCGATAACTTGCCGATATTCTGTACATTTACCTTTTTGAAAAAATAAACTATTTCTAAAGGTAAATGCACAAAATATACATGCCACATGTAGTGGATGCAGTGTGTTTAGACAGGGGAGCTGTGTGTGTTTGTGTAGTGGATGCCGTTTGTATTTGTGTAGTGTATATAATGAATGCAGGGTGTGTTTGTGTAGTGTGTGTATATAATGGATGCAGGGTGTGTTTGTGTAGTGTGTATTTAATGAATGCAGGGTGTGTTTGTGTAGTGTGTATATATAGTGAATGCAGAATGTATGTTTGTGTATTGTGTGTATAGTGACCGGCGGGCTTGAAATGGGCCCGGCGGTCCTATGAAGTATTATCGGCAATATCGGTATATATGGGCCGATACCGATATTGCCGAAAATACCGAATATCGGCCGATAATATCGGTAAAACCGATAATCGGTCGATCCCTACTATTGAGTTAATACTTTGGTAGAAATATATCTTCATAATTCATCAATGGATTCAGATTAGAAAACATTGGACACGTTCATGGGTTGCTCCAAGCTCTTAGAATCATTGATCGTAATCTACCGCTATACATAGAACTACACATGCAAACAGACTGAGGTTTCATACTGAGGGACAGATTTATCCTCTCTGCTACCCAAGGGCCAGTTTTCTCAATGCGCCCAGCACGTCATATATATGAAGCTTGTTGGGTGTGTGTGATTGGATGAATGAATAGGACTAGTTTAAGGTATGTGGTTGGTTGGATGGATGAATGTGAGTAGTTTGGGGTATGTGATTGGATGGATAAATGTGAGTAGTTTGGGGTATGTGGTTGTATGGATGAATGGAACTAGTTTGGGGTATGTGGTTGGATGGATGAATGTGAGTAGTTTGGGGTATGTGATTGGATGGATAAATGTGAGTAGTTTGGGGTATTTGATTAGATGGATGTGACTAGTTTGGGGTATTTGATTGGATGGATGGATGTGACCAGTGTGGGGTATGTGATTGGATGGATGAACGTGAGTAGTTTTGGGTATGTGATTGGATGGATGAATGTGACTAGTTTTGGGTATGTGATTAGATGGATGAATGTGAGTAGTTTGGGGTATGTGATTGGATGGATGAATGTGACTAGTTTGGGGTATGTGATTGGATGGTAGACATCTGCAATTCGTTTCGGTCCGAATATGAATTCGGAAGAATTTCGGGAAATTCGGACATTCGAAGTGCCGAATTGCCGAGGTCCCGAAGTGCCGAAATTGCCGAAGTGTCAAAGTGCCGAAGTTCCAAAGCACAGTATTGCCTAAGTACTAATATACCCAGTGAAAGAAGAAGAATGTTACATTGTAAACAATTTTAAATAAAAAGTATACAAACATAGCCAGGATTCAGCTGTAAGCATTTGCAACACTTACAACAATCAAGTAACATACATTCATATAAAATATAAGTTACTTAGCCAGTCAGTGTAATGACAGGAATGAATAAGTAGATAACTCCCTAATTCCCACGGTATTAGGGAGCTATCTACTAAAAGTCTGAAAGACCTAAATTGGTCTTTCAGCCAAATTTACTAATACTAAGTAAAGATTACTTAGTATTAGTAAATTATGCCCCTACTCGCTATACTGCGAATAGGGGCATGTCTATTAAACAGTGAGCGGCCTGTGGCCCTAATGTCAAATAATGGGGGGGGACCTATTGTCCTTCCCCCGGGCCCCAACCCCTGAGCGGCGGGTGGGAGCCCTAAATCAGAATAAGGGGGGACCTAATGTCCTCCTCCCTGGCCCCCACCCCTGAGCGTTGGGTGGGGGCCCTAATGTAAAATAATGGGAGGACCTATTGTCCTCCCCCTGGGCCCCCACCCCTGAGCGGTGGGTGGGGGCCCTAAATCAGAATAAGGGGGGACCTAATGTCCTCCCCCTGGCCCCCACCCCTGAGCAGTGGGTGGGGGCCCTAATAATAAGGGGGGGGACCTAATATCCTCCCCCCTGGCCCCCACCCCTGAGTGGTGGGTGGGGGCCCTACAGTAAAATAAGGGGTGGGAACCTATTGCCATACAACCCCCCACCAGTCAGAATTACCGTACAGCCAGACCCCAAACTTCTTCCATTCGTCCATCCAATCACATACCCCAAACTGCTCATATTCATCCATCCAATCACATACCTCAAACTAGTCACATTCGTCCATCCAATCACATACCCCAAACTACTCACATTCATCCATCCAATCACATACCTCAAACTAGTCACATTCATCCATCCAATCACATACCTCAAACTACTCACATTCATCCATCCAATCACATACCCCAAACTAGTCACATTCATCCATCCAATCACATACCTCAAACTACTCACATTCGTCCATGCAATTGCATACCCCAAACTACTCACATTCATCCATCCAGTAGGCTCAGGAGTGGGGGCCGGGGGGCAATAGGTCCCTCCTTTAGTTTAAAATGCCCCACTCGTCGCGGGTGGGAGCTCGGGAGGGGGAACCCTATTTTTTTTTTAACAGTGGGCAGCCACAGGCTGCTCACTGTTTAATAGACATGCCCCTACTTGCAGTATAGCGAGTAGGGGCAAAATTTACTAATACTAAGTAATATTAAGTAGTATTAGTATATTTGGCTGGAAGACCAATTTAGGTCTTTCAGCCTTTTGGTAGATAACTCCCTAATACCGTGGGAATTAGGGAGTTATCTACTAAGCGGCTGCAATAGAAGTCCCAAGGTGCCGAAGTCCCGAATTTCCGAAATGCCGAAATTTCGAAGTGTCAAAGTGCCGAAGTTGCAGAATTTACGAAGTGCCGAAGTTGCCAAAGTTCCGAAGTCTTGAAGTGCCGAATTGCGAAAATCCTGAATTTCGGAATGCCGAACCAAACCGAAAATTTTCCCCATGTACATGCCTATTGGATGGATGAATGTGAGTAGTTTGAGGTATGTGATTGGATGGATGAATGTGAGTAGTTTGGGGTATGTGATTGGATGGATGAATGTGAGTAGTTTGAGGAATGTGATTGGATGGATAAATGTGACTAGTTTGGGGTATGTGATTGGATGGATGAATGTGAGTAGTTTGAGGTATGTGATTGGATGGATAAATGTGACTAGTTTGAGGTATGTGATTGGATGGATGAATGTGACTAGTTTGGGGTATGTTGGATGGATGAATGTGACTAGTTTGAGGTATGTGATTGGATGGATGAATGTGAGTAGTTTGGGGTATGTGATTGGATGGACGAATGGAAGAAGTTTGGGGTCTGGCTGTACGGTAATTCTGACTGGTGGGGGGTTGTATGGCAATAAGTGTAAGGTGGGTGGGTGTAGGTGACATGTGTAAATGTTACAGGGTGAGTGGGTGTGACTGGAAAGTAAGATGGGACTGGTTTGAAGTATGTGATTGGATGGATGAATCGGACTAGTTTGGGGGTATGACTGTACGGTAATTCTGGCTGGTGGGGGGTTGTATGGCAATAAGTGCAAGGTGGGTGGGTGTAGGTGACGTGTGTGAATGTGACAGGTTGAGTGGGTTTGACTGGGAGGTAAGATGGGAGGGTAGGGGTATATGTTCAGTTCAGAGTGTCATGACCATGAGCAGGTCAGAGAGGAGACTTGTGCCAGGATTGACTTCAGGTACTTTATTTGTGCTCTTAGACATAGTATGAACAGGATCCCCTATAATAGAATAGAAATTATAGGAAAGAGAGAAAACAGGAATAAAGGGATTTAGGCAACATGCCCTAAATAAATTATAAACAGGAATGAAAGTAAATAACAACCTATAGATAAAAGTATAGGTTAACCCCTTAAGGACCGGCCTGTTTTTGCGAAGTTGTACGTTAAGGACCAGGGCTCTTTTAACACGTTTGTGGTGTTTGTGTTTAGCTGTAATTTTCCTCTCATTTACTGTCCCCATACAAGTTATATATTGGGTTTTTTTTAGGACAAAAAGGGTTTTCTTTACATCCCATTATTTGTATTATGTCATATACCGTGTTTCTCCGAAAATAAGACCGGGTCTTATATTAATTTTAGTCACACAAAACACACTAGGGCTTATTTTCAGGGTAGGGCTTATTTATTTACGGTACCGGTATGTACATTGAACCCGCCCTTTAATGAATCCACCCCCCTCTAATTAATCCACCCCTCCTTTAATTAATCCACCCCCCCTCTTTAATAAATCCACCCCCTCTAATTAATCCACCCCCTTTAATTAATCCACCCTCCCTTTAATTAATTCACCCCCCTTTAATTATTTCACCCCCCTTTAATTAATTCACCCCCCTTTAATTAATTCACCCCCCCCCCTTTAATTAATTAAGTCCCAGACATAAAATACCGGTATCTACTCACAGTTCAAAGAGTCCGACCACTGGGTGCCTCACCGCCCGGAATGGATCCTTCCGCTGAAGATCCGTGAAGGCAGACTGACGGCGCTGCGCACGTCATCACGCTGCGCGATGCCACGGCCCGCAACGCTCCTCCCCCTCCTCCTCATAGAAGAAGGAAGTCCCGCCGGGCCGCAAAGGTAAAATGCCTAGGTCTTATTTTCGGGGTAGGTCTTATTTTCGGGGAAACACGGTAATTTACTTTAAAAAAAATAATAAAATATGGTGAAAAGTTAAAAAAAAAAAAACATGGTTTTTGACTTTTGCTTGAAAAATCTTTTACTTACCCACGAAAGCTAATGGAAAAAACTGCTAAATTGATTAATTATTTTGTCCTGAGTTTAAAAATACCCAGTGTTTACATGCTTTTTTGCTTTTTTTTTGCAAGTTATAGGGCTATAAGTACAAATAGGATATTGCGGTTTCAAAATATATATTTTTGAAATGTATCAATAGTGACATTGTAACACTATTATCTGTCATAAATCCCCGAATCACCCCCCACATGTACATATTTATTTTCAAAGTAGACAACCCAGGGTATTCAATATGGGGTATGTCCAGTCTTTTTTAGTAGCCACTTAGTCACAAACACTGGCCAAAGTAAATACTAAATTGAACGCTAATTTTGGCCAGTGTTTGTGACTAAGTGGCTACTAAAAAAGACTGGACATACCCCATTTCCAATACATTGGGTTGTCTACTTTAAAAATAAATATGTACATGTGGGGGGTGATTCGGGGATTTATGACAGATAATAGTGTTACAATGTCACATACAATTTTCAATGTAAAAATATTTGACCATTATATTTGACCCTGTAACTTTCAAAAACGCTATAAAACCTGTACATTGGGGTACTGTTATACTCGGGAGTCTTTGCTGAACACAAATATTAGTGTTTCAAAACATTAAAACCTATCACAACAATTATATCATCAGTATTACTGTCATTATATCTGTCATACTATATGTGACATTATCTCACACATTACGTGATATGATCCTTTATTGGCTGAGTATTACTGTCATTATATCCGTCATACTATATGTAACATTATCTCACACATTACGTGATATGATCCTTTATTGGCTGAGTATTACTGTCATTATATCCGTCATACTATATGTAACATTATCTCACACATTACATGATATGATCCTTTATTGGCTCAGTATTACTGTCATTATATCCATCATACTATATGTAACATTATCTCACACATTACGTGATATGATCCTTTATTGGCTGAGCTCAGTATTACTGTCATTATATCCGTCATACTATATGTGACATTATCTCACACATTACAATAGTGACATTGTAACACTATTATCTGTCATAAATCCCCGAATCACCCCCCACATGTACATATTTATTTTTAAAGTAGACAACCCAGGGTATTCAATATGGGGTATGTCCAGTCTTTTTTAGTAGCCACTTAGTCACAAACACTGGCCAAAGTAAATACTAAATTGAACGCTAATTTTGGCCAGTGTTTGTGACTAAGTGGCTACTAAAAAAGACTGGACATACCCCATTTCCAATACATTGGGTTGTCTACTTTAAAAATAAATATGTACATGTGGGGGGTGATTCGGGGATTTATGACAGATAATAGTGTTACAATGTCACATACAATTTTCAATGTAAAAATATTTGACCATTATATTTGACCCTGTAACTTTCAAAAACGCTATAAAACCTGTACATTGGGGTACTGTTATACTCGGGAGTCTTTGCTGAACACAAATATTAGTGTTTCAAAACATTAAAACCTATCACAACAATTATATCATCAGTATTACTGTCATTATATCTGTCATACTATATGTGACATTATCTCACACATTACGTGATATGATCCTTTATTGGCTGAGTATTACTGTCATTATATCCGTCATACTATATGTAACATTATCTCACACATTACGTGATATGATCCTTTATTGGCTGAGTATTACTGTCATTATATCCGTCATACTATATGTAACATTATCTCACACATTACATGATATGATCCTTTATTGGCTCAGTATTACTGTCATTATATCCATCATACTATATGTAACATTATCTCACACATTACGTGATATGATCCTTTATTGGCTGAGCTCAGTATTACTGTCATTATATCCGTCATACTATATGTGACATTATCTCACACATTACAATAGTGACATTGTAACACTATTATCTGTCATAAATCCCCGAATCACCCCCCACATGTACATATTTATTTTTAAAGTAGACAACCCAGGGTATTCAATATGGGGTATGTCCAGTCTTTTTTAGTAGCCACTTAGTCACAAACACTGGCCAAAGTAAATACTAAATTGAACGCTAATTTTGGCCAGTGTTTGTGACTAAGTGGCTACTAAAAAAGACTGGACATACCCCATTTCCAATACATTGGGTTGTCTACTTTAAAAATAAATATGTACATGTGGGGGGTGATTCGGGGATTTATGACAGATAATAGTGTTACAATGTCACATACAATTTTCAATGTAAAAATATTTGACCATTATATTTGACCCTGTAACTTTCAAAAACGCTATAAAACCTGTACATTGGGGTACTGTTATACTCGGGAGTCTTTGCTGAACACAAATATTAGTGTTTCAAAACATTAAAACCTATCACAACAATTATATCATCAGTATTACTGTCATTATATCTGTCATACTATATGTGACATTATCTCACACATTACGTGATATGATCCTTTATTGGCTGAGTATTACTGTCATTATATCCGTCATACTATATGTGACATTATCTCACACATTACATGATATGATCCTTTATTGGCTGAGTATTACTGTCATTATATCCGTCATACTATATGTGACATTATCTCACACATAACATAATATGATCCTTTATTGGCTGAGCTCAGTATTACTGTCATTATATCCGTCATACTATATGTGACATTATCTCACACATTACATGATATGATCCTTTATTGGCTGAGTATTACTGTCATTATATCCGTCATACTATATGTGACATTATCTCACACATTACATGATATGATCCTTTATTGGCTCAGTATTACTGTCATTATATCCGTCATACTATATGTGACATTATCTCACACATTACATGATATGATCCTTTATTGGCTGAGTATTACTGTCATTATATCCGTCATACTATATGTGACGTTATCTCACACATTACGTGATATGATCCTTTATTGGCTGATTATTACTGTCATTATATCCGTCATACTATATGTGACATTATCTCACACATTACGTGATATGATCCTTTATTGGCTGAGTATTACTGTCATTATATCCGTAATACTATATGTGACGTTATCTCACACATTACATGATATGATCCTTTATTGGCTCAGTATTACTATCATTATATCCGTCATACTATATGTGACATTATCTCACACATTACATGATATGATCCTTTATTGGCTGAGCTCAGTATTACTGTCATTATATCTGTCATACTATATGTGACGTTATCTCACACATTACATGATATGATCCTTTATTGGCTGAGTATTACTGTCATTATATCCGTCATACTATATGTGACATTATCTCACACATTACATGATATGATCCTTTATTGGCTGAGTATTACTGTCATTATATCCGTCATACTATATGTGACATTATCTCACACATTACATGATATGATCTTTTATTGGCTGAGTATTACTGTCATTATATCCGTCATACTATATGTGACGTTATCTCACACATTACATGATATGATCCTTTATTGGCTGAGTATTACTGTCATTATATCCGTCACACTATATGTGACATTATCTCACACATTACATGATATGATCCTTTATTGGCTGAGTATTACTGTCATTATATCCGTCATACTATATGTGACGTTATCTCACACATTACATGATATGATCCTTTATTGGCTGAGTATTACTGTCATTATATCCGTCATACTATATGTGACATTATCTCACACATTACGTGATATGATCCTTTATTGGCTGAGTATTACTGTCATTATATCTGTCATACTATATGTGACATTATCTCACACATTACGTGATATGATCCTTTATTGGCTCAGTATTACTGTCATTATATCCGTCATACTATATGTGACATTATCTCACACATTACATGATATGATCCTTTATTGGCTGAGTATTACTGTCATTATATCCGTCATACTATATGTGACGTTATCTCACACATTACATGATATGATCCTTTATTGGCTGAGTATTACTGTCATTATATCCGTCATACTATATGTGACATGTGGCGAAACCAACTTCGCCACTGTGAACTGGAGAAGCCTGGTTGCCCGCCTGCTGCCTTTGGACTATGGACCAGACTTTATGGGAATGTGATACCCCAGATAGCTATACCATGGAGCCAATTCATATAATGAAAGACTATGGGAAAGACTTTAGCTCCATGGCAATTGTACTGTGTGAATAGGATCTGCGCGCTATTCGGTAGTTTTGTGCGCTCAGATCCCAGCTATCTGGGGATATGTGAAATGTCTGTGTGTTATGGTTAAAAAGTAACTTTCTGTATTTTAAAGTGTTTTATGTCTTTCTGTAACCATATGGTTAATGGAGTCTGTCTCTGTGCTGGAGATAATTAGATTACTTCTCCAGCACAGAGAAGGCTCTGTAAAAAAACAGTCTGAGCTGGGAAGCTAGGGGTTTTAAAAGACACTTTACTAACTTTTGAACCCCTGGTCTGATCCATGCCATTTTTTAATATGTTGTTCCCCTGAATGGATTGATTGTGGATTTGTATTTTTATGTGAATGTGATGTATGGTTTTAGAGTTATGAAAGTTGTGTAAAAGTATATTTTAAACTGTATGCATAATGGGATTATGTGTCACACTAAGGGGAGGGGATGTGTGGGAGGTAACATCTATGTCATTGGTTCTTTTATGCCTCCCCCTGGGTGTGGCCTGTATGTGTGAGTTGGAAATAAAAGCCAGGCTGGATGAGCCAGTCCTCAGTTCCTGTTTAACCCTCAAAATGAAGTGTCGTCTCGTTCTTGGGGGGAATTGGATTGTAAGCTGACTGCCAGGAGTGTAAGCGGATTGTATGCTTTTCTTGTTCAGCTGTTCCAGTTCGGAGTGTTATCTTGTATCCAGTTCGGGAGTTTGGTGTTCTGCAGTAGCTGTGCCTGTCTCTCAAAAAGGGGATTATCGCCTAAACGGATTTTATCCTCTTGTAAGTGAAACGGTCCGTTACAATTGGTGGCAGCGGTGGGATCGTTCCTACAACCAGAAGGACAGCTACAGGTAACACCATCCCCTGGATTTACAAAGTGAGGGCAACGCCAGTACCCGTACAGCGTCCCCACCAGCAGTCATGTTCTATCGATATGAAGGCGTAGATTTTGATACTGAGGTACTGAGAAGAATAGCCAAATATGGCCCGAATCCCCGGAAGGAGATTGTTGATGCAGCTGTGCAGCAACTGCTTCAAGAGAACCAGAGGTCACGTGATCTTGAGTACGATTTCATCCTGTTAATGCTGAGACATGGTCAAGGAGATGAGGTAGCCGATATCCTCCTCCAACACAAACCAGAGAAACCCAAAGTAGAGGACTGCATGGAGTGGTACTGGAAAGGCCCCCAGCAGGCAGGTGGAGATGGGACCGAGGTCTCTCTACCGGCCCTACAGGGATGCTGGGCAGTCGGCCCAGATCCCCAGCGGCAGTGTGTGTCCCAGGGAGCAGAAGGTGCAGTCCTTCCTCTACAGCGGCAGTGTGTACCCCAGGGAGCTGATGGTGTCGTCCATCCTCCCCAGTGGCAGTGTGTAACCCAGGGAGCTGCTGGTGTAGCCCATCCTCCAAAGCGGCAGTGTGTAGCCCAGGGAGCAGAAGGTGCCGTCCTTCCTCCCCAGCGGCAGTGTGTACCCCAGGGAGTTGATGGTGTCGTCCGTCCTCCCCAGCGGCAGTGTGTACCCCAGGGAGCTGATGGTGTCGTCCATCCTCCCCAGCGGCAGGCTGAGTTACAGGGGGCAGAGGTAGTTGTTCCTGCCCCCCAGCAGCAAAGTGATATGCCAAGAAGGCAGTGTGAAGTGAAGGGAGTGGAGAGCAGCGTCCTCCCTCCCCAGCGGCAGTGTGTACCCCTGGGAGCTGATGGTGTCATCCATCCTCCCCAGCGGCAGTATGTGTCCCAGGGAGCAGAAGGTGCAGTCCTTCCTCCCCAGCGGCAGTGTGTACCCCAGGGAGCTGATGGTGTCGTCCATCCTCCCCAGCGGCAGGCTGAGTTACAGGGGGCACAGGTAGTTGTTCCTGCCCCCCAGCAGCAAAGTGATATGCCAAGAAGGCAGTGTGAACTGAAGGGAGCGGAGAGCAGCGTCCTCCCTCCCCAGCGGCAGTGTGTGTCCCAGGGAGCAGAAGGTATCGTCCTTCCTCCCCAGCGGCAGTGTGTACCCCAGGGAGCTGATGGTGTCGTCCGTCCTCCCCAGCGGCAGTGTGTAACCCAGGGAGCAGAGACAGTCAGTCTCGCACCCCAGCAGCAAGACAAGAGAATGAAAGGGGAGACAGCTGGTCTCCCTTTCCACCAGCAGAGAGAGTGGCAGGGAGAGGAGCCTGCTAACCCCTCTCCCCAGCGGCAGTTTACCGTCCAGAGAGAGGAGCTTGTTACACCCTCTCTCCAGCGGCAGCCTAACCCACCAAGGGGAGATGTTAAGCCCCACATCTGTGCAGATGGGACCGTAGTCTCTGCACTTACAGCACCAGGGGTAGGGACGGTCGGTCCTGTCCCCCAGCCACAGAGCGATATATCCAAAGGGGAGACAGTCGGTCTCCAGCAACCAGGCTCCAACCAGACTACTCCCGTGGTAGTGCTGGCAACAGGACAGAGTACCGCTGGTCTCTGCCCCCTCAGCAACCCACCAAGGCAGCCTACCAGTCCCCCACAAAGCCGTGGTGAGGCACCTGAACCTGGACAAAATTCTCCCTCACCCAGGTGTAGTAACTGTTTATTGTGGGTGGGCTGCTCTGCTGTTTCTGTTTTGTGGGTGGGTTGCTGGACTAACCAGGGCACTGACCGGCAGGAGGTCAGGTACCCTGTTAGTCTAATTGGTAAAGGGGAGAATTGTGGCGAAACCAACTTCGCCACTGTGAACTGGAGAAGCCTGGTTGCCCGCCTGCTGCCTTTGGACTATGGACCAGACTTTATGGGAATGTGATACCCCAGATAGCTATACCATGGAGCCAATTCATATAATGAAAGACTATGGGAAAGACTTTAGCTCCATGGCAATTGTACTGTGTGAATAGGATCTGCGCGCTATTCGGTAGTATTGTGCGCTCAGATCCCAGCTATCTGGGGATATGTGAAATGTCTGTGTGTTATGGTTAAAAAGTAACTTTCTGTATTTTAAAGTGTTTTATGTCTTTCTGTAACCATGTGGTTAATGGAGTCTGTCTCTGTGCTGGAGATAATTAGATTACTTCTCCAGCACAGAGAAGGCTCTGTAAAAAACAGTCTGAGCTGGGAAGCTAGGGGTTTTAAAAGACACTTTACTAACTTTTGAACCCCTGGTCTGATCCATGCCATTTTTTAATATGTTGTTCCCCTGAATGGATTGATTGTGGATTTGTATTTTTATGTGAATGTGATGTATGGTTTTAGAGTTATGAAAGTTGTGTAAAAGTATATTTTAAACTGTATGCATAATGGGATTATGTGTCACACTAAGGGGAGGGGATGTGTGGGAGGTAACATCTATGTCATTGGTTCTTTTATGCCTCCCCCTGGGTGTGGCCTGTATGTGTGAGTTGGAAATAAAAGCCAGGCTGGATGAGCCAGTCCTCAGTTCCTGTTTAACCCTCAAAATGAAGTGTCGTCTCGTTCTTGGGGGGAATTGGATTGTAAGCTGACTGCCAGGAGTGTAAGCGGATTGTATGCTTTTCTTGTTCAGCTGTTCCAGTTCGGAGTGTTATCTTGTATCCAGTTCGGGAGTTTGGTGTTCTGCAGTAGCTGTGCCTGTCTCTCAAAAAGGGGATTATCGCCTAAACGGATTTTATCCTCTTGTAAGTGAAACGGTCCGTTACATGACATTATCTCACACATTACGTGATATGATCCTTTATTGGCTGAGTATTACTGTCATTATATCTGTCATACTATATGTGACATTATCTCACACATTACGTGATATGATCCTTTATTGGCTCAGTATTACTGTCATTATATCCGTCATACTATATGTGACATTATCTCACACATTACGTGATATGATCCTTTATTGGCTGAGTATTACTGTCATTATATCCGTCATACTATATGTGACATTATCTCACACATTACATGATATGATCCTTTATTGGCTGAGTATTACTGTCATTATATCCGTCATACTATATGTGACGTTATCTCACACATTACATGATATGATCCTTTATTGGCTCAGTATTACTGTCATTATATCCGTCATACTATATGTGACATTATCTCACACATTACATGAAATGATCCTTTATTGGCTGAGTATTACTGTCATTATATCCGTCATACTATATGTAACGTTATCTCACACATTACATGATATGATCCTTTATTGGCTGAGTATTACTGTCATTATATCTGTCATACTATATGTGACGTTATCCCACACATTACATGATATGATCCTTTATTGGCTGAGTATTACTGTCATTATATCCGTCATGCTATATGTGATATTATCTCACACATTACATGATATGATCCTTTATTGGCTGAGTATTACTGTCATTATATCCGTCATACTATATGTGACATTATCTCACACATTACGTGATATGATCCTTTATTGGCTGAGTATTACTGTCATTATATCCGTCATACTATATGTAACATTATCTCACACTTTACATGATATGTTCCTTTATTGGCTGAGTATTACTGTCATTATATCTGTCATACTATATGTGACATTATCTCACACATTACGTGATATGATCCTTTATTGGCTCAGTATTACTGTCATTATATCCGTCATACTATATGTGACATTATCTCACACATTACATGAAATGATCCTTTATTGGCTGAGTATTACTGTCATTATATCTGTCATACTATATTTGACGTTATCCCACACATTACATGATATGATCCTTTATTGGCTGAGTATTACTGTCATTATATCGGTCATGCTATATGTGATATTATCTCACACATTACATGATATGATCCTTTATTGGCTGAGTATTACTGTCATTATATCCGTCATACTATATGTGACATTATCTCACACATTACGTGATATGATCCTTTATTGGCTCGGTATTACTGTCATTATATCTGTCATACTATATGTGACATTATCTCACACATTACATGATATGATCCTTTATTGGCTCAGTATTACTGTCATTATATCCGTCATACTATATGTGACGTTATCTCACACATTACATGATATGATCCTTTATTGGCTGAGCTCAGTATTACTGTCATTATATCCGTCATACTATATGTGGCATTATCTCACACATTACATGATATGATCCTTTATTGGCTGAGTATTACTGTCATTATATCCGTCATACTATATGTAACATTATCTCACACATTACGTGATATGATCCTTTATTGGCTCAGTATTACTGTCATTATATCCGTCATACTATATGTGACATTATCTCACACATTACATGATATGATCCTTTATTGGCTGAATATTACTGTCATTATATCCGTCATACTATATGTGACGTTATCTCACACATTACATGATATGATCCTTTATTGGCTCAGTATTACTGTCATTATATCCGTCATTCTATATGTGACATTATCTCACACATTATGTGATATAATCCTTTATTGGCTCAGTATTACTGTCATTATATCGGTCATACTATATGGGACATTATCTCACACATTACATGATATGATCCTTTATTGGCTGAGTATTACTGTCATTATATCCGTCATACTATATGTGACATTATCTCACACATTACATGATATGATCCTTTATTGGCTCAGTATTACTGTCATTATATCCGTCATACTATATGTGACATTATCTCACACATTACATGATATGATCCTTTATTGGCTCAGTATTACTGTCATTATATCTGTCATACTATATGTGACATTATCTCACACATTACGTGATATGATCCTTTATTGGCTGAGTATTACTGTCATTATATCCGTCATACTATATGTGACATTATCTCACACATTACGTGATATGATCCTTTATTGGCTGAGTATTACTGTCATTATATCTGTCATACTATATGTGACATTATCTCACACATTACATGATATGATCCTTTATTGGCTGAGTATTACTGTCATTATATCCGTCATACTATATGTGACGTTATCTCACACATTACGTGATATGATCCTTTATTGGCTGATTATTACTGTCATTATATCTGTCATACTATATGTGACGTTATCTCACACATTATGTGATATGATCCTTTATTGGCTGAGTATTACTGTCATTATATCCGTCATACTATATGTGACATTATCTCACACATTACATGATATGATCCTTTATTGGCTGAGTATTACTGTCATTATATCCGTCATACTATATGTGACATTATCTCACACATTACTGATACCGGAGAAACTGACGGAAGCCAAGCACAGAGAGATGGACACAGGTTTCTTCAGGAAGGAAGAGATTCTTTATTGGATCACCGATCGGGACTCAGAGGGACTAACGTCACCAAAATACAGCAAGTTCTGAGCCCCGGACAATAGTGCAGGCTCCTTATATAGGCACATAACTCCTCCCATATTAAGCTCCACCCGCACATTCTCTTAACCAATCAACACAAATAAGAATTAACTTCCTGTTTGACCGCATGGCTTGTCCAGCACAATGGAGGAGGGGGAATACTATATCCTGTATTCTTGCACATGCTCCGTACACTACTGATCGTATCTTGCCTCGTGCAACCAACTGATCGATACGTCAGCATATGCACGTACACATGCCACGTGGTAATCTCGGCCTACTAAATTTATTTTTACCGAGATTCCACCACATTCCCCCCTTTGATGCCTCTTGATATTTTACAATTACTTGAGGCATCACTTAACCTTGGTTTGCATACACCGCAAGTTACCTTGAACCAGACCAGACTTATCTTATGATGTGAATCTTTTAACACTCATCTTCCTGCATTGGTTCTCCCTGATCTAAAGCCTTATACTTATAAATCGCCATTATCTGTGCAGCAGCCTTCCTCTCTGCTATACTTCCTATCAGGCTTTGCACAGACCTAACTACTAAGGGTATAAGACACGGCAGGAGTAGACACAACATTAAAATCAGTAGGACTCCACCTACCACTGCCTTAAGCCCTCCAAACCACTCGTACCAGCTACCAAACCAACTACTTGGATTATACCCTTTCCATACCTGAGTAGGCACATGCGCTAGTTTAACCATATGGCTAGTAAGCTCAGCTATTGCTTGCCCTTCGTCATCTATTTGAAGACAGCAATTGCTCAGGTTAAACTTCCCACATACACCTCCCTCTACTGCCAAAAGGTAATCCAAGGCTAATCTATTTTGGTAGACTGCTGTCCTCATCCTGGTGTTATGCTTCGCTAGAAGATTGAGCGCTTGTGATGTCTCATTTGTGATAATCTCAACCACCGCCTGTAATCTTATAATACGGTTGAGCATATAAATAGGGGTTCTATAACCAAAGGTACCATCTTCTGCCCACGTGGCTGGCCCATAATAATCTATAATACGCTGGGGAGGCCATTCATTATCTTCCCAGGTGCCTATCTCTATGGGTCCCCTTTTCTTCCTATGATTCACATCATACACTTTAACACCTAAAGTCTCACCTGTTTCAATCGGTAACAAGAAGAAGGATGGTTTGAGCATACCCAACACACATGCCCCTTCCCAGTCCTGTGGCAACTCCGAATAGGCTTTCTTACCACAGATCCGGTACAAATTTGCTGGGGCTCTCCAGGTAGATGTGATGGATAAATCAAACCACACATCCTTTAAATTGGCGTATCTAGCAAACGGGTTAGATGGTTCTGAGACATTTGAAGCCGACCACCAAGTTGTATTCTTTGTATCATCATCATAAGCTTTTTGCCCTAGACAAGTTAATTCTCCTACAGAAGTATTATACATTATTCCTTTTCTTGCTATGCAAACATAACCTATGATGGAGGTCTTTAATCTCCACTCAGATTTACCTCTAACACTCATATGATAATCGGCTTGTGTAGATATTAGTTGGTCAACTGCCTCAGAACCGGACATTACCTCCTTTGCTTCCCAAGGCCATTGGTCTCCCATGTTAGTACCTCCACACACATAGCAGTTGGTAACATTAAGACTACCGGCAATACTTTCGGCTAAATCGATGAACAGGTTTTTGGCATTATGGGGGATCTTATTATCTATACTCATCTCTTCATAAAAGGAATGGTATACTTGATGAGTTTGGGAGGATACCGTATCAGTCTCTATCCCTATAAACAATAATGTCCCAGGATCTAAACCCGTCCCGTATATCTGAAACCCAAATAAATTGCCATATTTGTCTAAGAACTTATCGGGGTTATTTATAAGTATATGGATGGGATTACATTCCATAGACTTACAATATGGGCTAGTCGGCAACTTAGTCACTATCATGTCTTTGTCTACTGTCTGTCCCCAAGTCGCCCACCCCACACAAGACCAATATGGACAAAAGTTATAGTCTTTATTTGGGCATCTAGGACTTACATATTTATTTTTACTACTGGGACAAATATATTTACCATACGTCCTCTCCCATCTAAGATCCCCACATACATTCCACGGCTTTCTACCACTCGATATCGCTTTACACGCATCAAATAGCAGAACACCCGAAGAATGTACGGATTCTAACACCGTCTTATTAATTAGGGTCCCCTGAGGATCTCCATTCCTGAGAGTCAACCAAATTGTACGAGGTTGATACTCCGGACTGAAGCACCTAGGTTCTCCTACTCCTAAATGGCACACACTATAGTCTATATTTAAGTATCTACATCTCGATACATCTCCTTTACACTCGTATTGTGAATGCCAAATTAGGGTTTGGGAAATATGGTTACCTGTTCTCGTAGTCTTAATGCATACCTCACAGCTAGGAGTGTCGGTACCTCTACCTTCCTGAATATAAAAACACATATAAATAAACACTATCAAAAGCACATCTTTCGCCGTCATCCTCAGTCTTCGTCCGTGCGATGGCGCCTCAGCTTCCAGGATGTGAGGGCTGCAGGGAATGGAGTTCTGCTCGTCTTCACAGGTGTCCCTTCGAGACTTTCCTGGCTTATACACTATGTGTTGGTAAGCGGACAGGCTTTATTATGGCCTTCTCACTCACGCACCAAATCCCTGTAACAATAAAATTTGTAATCCACACGATTCCTCGTTACTCCGACTGAGTAGTGCGTTTTAACCGGATCTTGCAGGGATTCTCTGGATCTGCTGTAACTTGCCAAGAATCGACTGCTGCTGGCTTAACCCTGGAGTGATGTATCCACGGAGTCACTTCGGCTACTTTTATCGCTGTAGGGGTAGACAAAAGAACAACATAAGGACCTCTCCACTTGGGCCCTAACGGTACATTATTCCACTCTTTAATCCACACTTGATCTCCTGGATGATAACTATGAACAGGGGGATAAATATTCACAGGTAATCTATCTTGTACCCATTTCTGTACCTCCTCCATAGTCTTACCCAACTCTACAACCTGCTGCCGGGTAATTCCTTCTCCCAACTGACTCAAATCCCCCCTTAAGTTACCAAGTACGGGAGGTGGTCGCCCATACATAATTTCAAAAGGAGAGAGGCCCATCCTTCTGGTAGGGGTACTGCGGATTCGCAATAGAGCTATGGGTAAGAGAACGTTCCACTTAAGTTGGGTTTCCTGACACATTTTAGCCAACTGGTTCTTAATAGTTCTATTCATTCTCTCTACCTTACCAGAACTCTGGGGTCTATATGCAGTATGAAGCCTCCACTTTATACCAAGCATATGAGTCAGTTGTTGTAGGCACTGATGAACAAAAGCTGGACCATTGTCCGATCCTATAGAACAGGGTAGTCCATATTGGGGTATTATTTCTCGTAGCAGGAATCTCACAACTTCTCCTGCTTTCTCTGTACGAGTAGGACATGCTTCTACCCAGCCTGAATAGGTGCACACAATTACCAACAGGTAACGATGTCCACCCGATTTAGGCATCACTGTAAAGTCTATTTGTAAATCGGACATGGGGAGTCCCCCCATAAACTGGACTCCTGGTGGCTTTACTGGTCCTTGTCTTGCATTATTTTTAGCACATGTTACACATCTGCGTACAATGGCCTGAGTCAAGTTGGACAATCTTGGTATGTAGAAATGTTTCCTAAGAGATTCTTCAGTACTGTCTCTCCCAGAATGTGTCCCGTTGTGATAATTTTGGACAATTTCTACCGCTAGTGATGCTGGTATGACTATTCTTCCATCTTCTAGCTGATACCACTTGTTCTCCAAATACTTTCCCGGTTCAGTCTTTAACCACTCCTCTTCTTGAGCTGTATAAACTGGAGTCCATTGGGACAGTGGAGTTGGTATAAGAGCAGCTATATGCCCCACATACTCCTGTCTTCCTGATTCAGCAGCACGCTTAGCTGCACTATCTGCCATCCGATTTCCTTTGGTTACATCACCATCTCCTCTCAGATGCGCTCGACAATGTATAATACCGACTTCTTTCGGCTCCCACACTGCTTCCAGTAGTTGTAGGATTTCAGCTGCGTACTTGATTTCTTTTCCTTCTGAATTCAGTAGTCCTCTTTCTTTATACAAAGCTCCGTGGGCATGAGTGGTTAAAAACGCATACTTAGAGTCCGTATAGATATTCACTCTTAAACCTTCAGCCAATTGTAACGCTCGTGTTAGTGCTATTAATTCTGCCTTTTGTGCTGATGTTCCTTTCGCCAGTGGCCGAGCTTCTATCACCTTGTCTATTGTTGTTACTGCATATCCTGCATAGCGGATCCCTTCTTTCACATAACTACTGCCGTCGGTATAATATTGAACATCGGGGTTCTGGATGGGAAAATCACGAAGATCTGGTCTACTTGAGAATACTTCATCCATTACTTCCAAACAATCATGTTGACTTTCAGTAGGTTGTGGCAAAAGGGTAGCTGGATTTAAGGTGTTTACAGTCTCTAAATGCACTCTTGGGTTTTCACACAACATTGCTTGATACTTGGTCATACGGCTGTTACTAAACCAATGATTTCCTTTGTAATCCAACAACGTCTGTACTGCATGTGGGACTCGTACATAAAGTTCTTGACCCAGAGTGAGTTTATCGGCTTCAGCTACTAGCAGGGCGGCTGCCGCTACGGCTCTTAGACAAGGTGGAAGTCCGCTGGCCACTGCATCCAATTGCTTAGACATGTAGGCAACAGGTCTTTGCCATGATCCCAAGTACTGTGTCAATACTCCCACAGCCATTCTTCTTTGCTCGTGTACATATAAGTAGAATGGTCGTGTGTGATCAGGTAGACCTAATGCTGGGGCACTCATCAAAGCCTTCTTCACATCTTCAAATGCCGTTTGCTGTTCTTGGGTCCATAAGAAGGGGTCGTGCTCTGTACCTTTGATAGCTGCGTACAGAGGTTTTGCTAGTATCGCATAGCTGGGAATCCATATCCTACAGAAGCCTGCTGCCCCCAAGAATTCTCGCACTTGTCTTCTATTCTTGGGTATTGGTATTTGGCAGACAGCTTCTTTTCTCTCTGGCCCCATAATTCTTTGACCTTCAGAGATATGGAATCCCAGATACTTGACAGTTGGCAAACACAACTGAGCCTTCTTTCTAGACACCTTGTATCCTGCCTTCCAGAGAATATGCAGTAGATCGTGCGTTGCTTGCTGACAGATTTCTTTTGTAACTGCTGCTATCAACAAGTCATCTACATATTGTAACAAGACACACTCTCCTGGGATAGACTCGAAATCCAGTAGATCTTGACTTAGGGCTGAACCAAATAGGGTAGGTGAATTTTTAAACCCTTGGGGCAATCTTGTCCAAGTCATTTGGCGTTTTGAGCCCGTTACAGCGTTCTCCCATTGGAAAGCGAAAATACATTGACTTTCTGCGGCAATTCGGAGGCAAAAGAAGGCATCTTTGAGATCTAAGACTGTGAAGTAAGTAGCCCCGCCCGGAATTAAATCAAGCAGGTTATATGGATTGGGTACAACTGGATGTATACTAACAACCGCATCATTGACTGCTCTCAAGTCCTGCACAGGTCGATACTCATCTGTACCGGGCTTTTGAACAGGCAGCAATGGGGTGTTCCAGGGGGAAGTACAGAATTTTAGGATACCATACCGTATGAACTTATCCAGATAGGATTGAATGTTCTTCTTAGCCTTCTGCGGGATGTGGTATTGTCTTAGGCTCACTGGATAAACCCCAAGTTTTAGTTCAATTTTTATAGGTGGAATATTGCGGGCCAGTCCTGGTGGGTTGTTCTCTGCCCAAACTCCTGGTATGTTAAATAATGTCTCATCACTCCTAGGGTTTTGGCTAGTCAACGCTGTATAAAGTCGCCACTCTTCTTCCTTTGGTACAGATAATGTCATGATACCTGAAGGTCCATTAAACTTTAAAGATGTTGTTCCATTTGGTAGGAACGTAATCTGCGCTTGTAATTTTGACAGCATATCACGTCCCAGCAATTGGACTGGACATTCAGGCATATAAAGGAATTGATGTTTGATTACGTGGCCTCCCAATGTACAGAGTCGACTTTTAAGAACCGGTTTTTCAGCACTTCTTCCAGTTGCTCCTATCACAGTAATAGTCCTTCCAGATGGAGGAGCAACTAGATTAGTCACCACTGAATGTTCAGCACCAGTGTCGATCATGAACGCACTCCTTTTCCCCCCTATTGATACATCGACCATAGGCTCCGCTCGACCAAGGGGGATGGAGCCCGGTCGGTATCAATAGTCCTCCATGACCGTGTCAGCCAATCCTACGAAGTCCCTGCCTTCTCTATCGCGGGACCTTTGCGCTGCTGGAATATACCTGTCTTCCCTATTCATATAAACCTTATTCGCTACCTCCATTAGTTGGGTGATTGACATACCTGCAAACCCTTCTAACTTTTGTAGCTTGCGCTTAATATCTCCGTAAGCTTGGCTGACAAAGGCGGAGTTCACCATTCGGGAATTATCTGCGTCTTCCGGATTAAAGGGGGTATACAAGCGGTATGCCTCCAATAATCGGTCATAAAAGACACTGGGCGCTTCATCGCTTTTCTGAATCACCTCAACTGTCTTCGACATGTTAATAGCTTTCTTTCCTCCGGCTTTCATGCCAGCAATTATAGCGTCTCTATAGGCTCTGAGTTGAGCCATATCAGCACCATTTACGTTCCAATCGGGATCGGTGTTGGGATAATGTGTTGCGGCCCATGCTGATGGATTGGCTTGGTTTAAAGTACGGGCTTTATCCTCTAGTGCTTTAATGGCTGCTTGATTTATTCTTGTCCTTTCCTCATTGTTAAATAAAGTCATTAATAACTGCTGGCAATCAGCCCATGTCGGGTTATGTGTCTGTACTATTGAGGTGAACAGATCAGTCATAGCTTGTGGTTTCTCGGTATACGAGGAATTGTGGGTCTTCCAGTTTAAAAGATCGGTTGTAGTAAATGGGACATATACGAAGACAGGGTCAGCGTGTGCCATTTGACCTGCGGCATCGATATAGGCTGACCCGGGATTCAGACGAAGAGGCATCTGATAGTGCTTTAATTGTTGGGCACCGGTCAACTGTCGGGTCTGTATGGGGCTACGTGGAGGGGCGTCAGTCATGGGTTCCAGTCGGGGAGAAATAGGGTATGGGGATGTGGGAGCTTGGTTTTGGGAAAAGGTGGTAAATAAAACACTTCGAGTCGAGCTAGATGAAGCTTGACCGGAAGTCTGAAGTGGCGCCAAATCAGGATATTCGTTTTTAATGGGGGTTGGTTCTGATTCCGGAAGGGGAGATTTAGTACGAGGGGGGGTAGATCCTGTACTGGAGGAGGAAGCAGAAGTGGATGGGGGTAATGAGGGGAGGGCTGCAGGTCTTCCTGCATTTGCGTCACTTCCTCTTAACGGAAAGTAAGGGGGCGGCATAGGGATCTCGGACTCAGGGGGCGTGTCCAAAATGGGCCTAACACCAGTCCTAGTGGACGAACAAGTCCTAGCTACCATGAGGCGACATTGCTCCTCGTGGCATGTCCGGAGCCATTTTGGCGAGTCATTTACGGCCTGTCTCCAACAATCAACATAAGGAAACTGGCCGTAAAGTTCAGGCCTACCTGATACAGCCACGTGTAAGCGCTGCACCAGAGTTGGATCCAAACTGCCACGTGGCGGCCATGCCGCAACCAAAGTAGGCCACTCCCTAGTACACAAAGTGACCAAACGTACAGGAGACATTTTAACCCCAAAATCACAAGTTTTGAATCCCTTTTTAAAATTCTTCACCATACAACCTAAGGGATCCGGAATCGTTGACTGCGACGCACCCATACTTAACAATGGAACGTCGTCGACAACGAATACTATACACGCGTACTTATTCAACAGTCACACCCGTTTCCTCTGGCAACAGCACCACGTGGTACGGTTACCAAGTGAAACGTACACAATAACAATAAACACTCAGGGAATTCCCGTACACACACAGCTGTTACACCAGTCACTAGATAATCAATATTATGCCCTTTGGCGTAACTATACAGTCACCCACGCTATAATTCTCTATATACGAATTACCCGTCTATAACACACCCCAGTAACATCGTCTTTTACAAATAGCGGTTACAGTACGGTTAGCATAGGTCAAAGCACAAGTTAAGGTCACAATACAATTATTAGTGGTTATGGTGTTAAACATGCAATGGACGACAATGATTAGTACTTATATACAGTGTCAGTAAATATACAGGGTTATGGTACCGTGCACTATAATACAGCAACACACTATTAACACTCTCGCTAGACGGCTGAGCTCGCGCTATCTAACAAGATATACACTTTACTAAACAATCGTTAACACATTTACAATTCCCAACTAAACTATTGGCCAGTACCTTGATGGACTACCTAAAACTATATACACCCGTTTTGGTTAGCCACACTGCCCAATCACCACATATAGCGAGCTAGAGAACCGAATTTACACAGGCGCCTCTTAGTCGCACTATCAAAAGTCTAGTGGGTTCCAAATTTACACGCCTTCCCACTTAGCCCAGATAGGTTGAGAGCTAGCGAACCGAATTTACACAGGCGCCGCTTAGTCTCCCGGTCCCTCCGACCTAGCGAACGTAATATACACCCTAGAACGCTAGTCTAGACAAGACACCGGTGTCCGGCTAGGGCTATTTACACCAGGACCCCGCCTGACTAACAAAATCAAACGGTCTGACTAAAGAGCGTTCGATCGAGCGGTGCGCCTTCGCTCCTTCCCTCCGACAGAGGGGGCAGATACACAGATTCAAAACCCCTTTGGGCCTACCGCACAATCGGTATACCCCTAGTGGGTCCTGCCGTCTAAAACAGCAGTTGTCTTACCTCCTCGTTCCTGAACCTGAGTTCACACTCATCGACGGGGACACCCCAGCACTTCTCACGTAGAGGCCGATGATCTCCTGGACAACAGACCAGTGGCGCCGAGACGAAGGGAGGTCCACGCAGAAGTTCAGGGGTGCAGCCGTAGAGAACGTGGGCAAAGATAGACCGTCTCACGCCTCTGCCTCTCAGCTACCGTTGAACGATGAGCTTCCCGGCCAATGCACCAAATGATACCGGAGAAACTGACGGAAGCCAAGCACAGAGAGATGGACACAGGTTTCTTCAGGAAGGAAGAGATTCTTTATTGGATCACCGATCGGGACTCAGAGGGACTAACGTCACCAAAATACAGCAAGTTCTGAGCCCCGGACAATAGTGCAGGCTCCTTATATAGGCACATAACTCCTCCCATATTAAGCTCCACCCGCACATTCTCTTAACCAATCAACACAAATAAGAATTAACTTCCTGTTTGACCGCATGGCTTGTCCAGCACAATGGAGGAGGGGGAATACTATATCCTGTATTCTTGCACATGCTCCGTACACTACTGATCGTATCTTGCCTCGTGCAACCAACTGATCGATACGTCAGCATATGCACGTACACATGCCACGTGGTAATCTCGGCCTACTAAATTTATTTTTACCGAGATTCCACCACATTACATGATATGATCCTTTATTGGCTGAGTATTACTGTCATTATATCCGTCATACTATATGTAACATTATCTCACACATTACATGATATGATCCTTTATTGGCTGAGTATTACTGTCATTATATCCGTCATACTATATGTAACATTATCTCACACATTACATGATATGATCCTTTATTGGCTGATTATTACTGTCATTATATCTGTCATACTATATGTGACATTATCTCACACATTACATTATTATTATTATTATTACTATTTTATTATTATTATTAATATATCTGAGATCTCCCATTGTTGCCCTCACTATCTCTATCTATAAACCAGACAGTTGCCATTAACAAACATGGCCGCCCAGAGTTCGCTTGTTCTCCAGCTTCCTGTAACAAGCAGTTGTTTATCTCTATGGTAACAGAGCCTGCCCAGGCTGACCTGACACATGCGGTTCAGGAAGCCAGCCGTGCGCATGCGCAGTAGGTAACGAACCGGGTCCCGCATGCGCAGTGCAGATTGGATCCGAATCCTGGTATCCGGCCGGAAAGCGCAGGCCTCGCACCGGGGACCGAGCTGTCTGCCGGGGGTAGTACTCACAGGGCTCGGCCAACGGGAGGAGGAGGGCCAGGGTGAGCTGACACACTCCGTGTAACATTATACAGAGGGAATGCTGGGAGATACAGCCCCACTCACACTCAGAGACTGACACTCACTCACTGCCCCACTCACACTCAGAGACTGACACTCACTGCCCCACTCACACTCAGAGACTGACACTCACTGCCCCACTCACACTCAGAGACTGACACTCACACTCAGAGACTGACACTCACACTCAGAGACTGACACTCACTGCCCCACTCACACTCAGAGACTGACACTCACACTCAGAGACTGACACTCACACTCAGAGACTGACACTCACTGCCCCACTCACACTCAGAGACTGACACTCACTCACTGCCCCACTAACACTCAGAGACTGACACTCACTCACTGCCCCACTCACACTCAGAGACTGACACTCACTGCCCCACTCACACTCAGAGACTGACACTCACTCACTGCCCCACTCACACTCAGAGACTGACACTCACTGCCCCACTCACACTCAGAGACTGACACTCACTCACTGCCCCACTCACACTCAGAGACTGACACTCACTCACTGCCCCACTCACACTCAGACTGACACTCACTGCCACACTCACACTCAGAGACTGACACTCACTGCCCCACTCACACTCAGAGACTGACACTCACTGCCACACTCACACTCAGAGACTGACACTCACTGCCCCACTCACACTCAGAGACTGACACTCACTGCCACACTCACACTCAGAGACTGACACTCACTGCCCCACTCACACTCAGAGACTGACACTCACTGCCCCACTCACACTCAGAGACTGACACTCACTGCCCCACTCACACTCAGAGACTGACACTCACAGCCCCACTAACACTCAGAGACTGACACTCACTGCCCCACTCACACTCAGAGACTGACACTCACTGCCCCACTCACACTCAGAGACTGACACTCACTGCCCCACTCACACTCAGAGACTGACACTCACTGCCCCACTCACACTCAGAGACTGACACTCACTGCCCCACTCACACTCAGAGACTGACACTCACTGCCACACTCACACTCAGAGACTGACACTCACTGCCCCACTCACACTCAGAGACTGACACTCACTGCCACACTCACACTCAGAGACTGACACTCACTGCCCCACTCACACTCAGAGACTGACACTCACTGCCACACTCACACTCAGAGACTGACACTTACTCACTGCCACACTCACACTCAGAGACTGACACTCACTGCCCCACTCACACTCAGAGACTGACACTCACTGCCCCACTCACACTCAGAGACTGACACTCACTGCCCCACTCACACTCAGAGACTGACACTCACTGCCCCACTCACACTCAGAGACTGACACTCACTGCCCCACTCACACTCAGAGACTGACACTCACTGCCCCACTCACACTCAGAGACTGACACTCACTGCCCCACTCACACTCAGAGACTGACACTCACTGCCCCACTCACACTCAGAGACTGACACTCACTGCCACACTCACACTCAGAGACTGACACTCACTGCCCCACTCACACTCAGAGACTGACACTCACTGCCCCACTCACACTCAGAGACTGACACTTACTCACTGCCACACTCACACTCAGAGACTGACACTCACTGCCCCACTCACACTCAGAGACTGACACTCACTGCCACACTCACACTCAGAGACTGACACTCACTGCCCCACTCACACTCAGAGACTGACACTCACTGCCACACTCACACTCAGAGACTGACACTTACTCACTGCCACACTCACACTCAGAGACTGACACTCACTGCCCCACTCACACTCAGAGACTGACACTCACTGCCCCACTCACACTCAGAGACTGACACTCACTGCCACACTCACACTCAGAGACTGACACTCACTGCCACACTCACACTCAGAGACTGACACTCACTGCCCCACTCACACTCAGAGACTGACACTCACTCACTGCCCCACTCACACTCAGAGACTGACACTCACTGCCACACTCACACTCAGAGACTGACACTCACTGCCCCACTCACACTCAGAGACTGACACTCACTGCCCCACTCACACTCAGAGACTGACACTCACTGCCCCACTCACACTCAGAGACTGACACTCACTGCCCCACTCACACTCAGAGACTGACACTCACTGCCCCACTCACACTCAGAGACTGACACTCACTGCCACACTCACACTCAGAGACTGACACTCACTGCCCCACTCACACTCAGAGACTGACACTCACTGCCACACTCACACTCAGAGACTGACACTCACTGCCACACTCACACTCAGAGACTGACACTCACTGCCACACTCACACTCAGAGACTGACACTCACTGCCCCACTCACACTCAGAGACTGACACTCACTGCCCCACTCACACTCAGAGACTGACACTCACTGCCCCACTCACACTCAGAGACTGACACTCACTGCCCCACTCACACTCAGAGACTGACACTCACTGCCACACTCACACTCAGAGACTGACACTCACTGCCACACTCAGAGACTGACACTCACTGCCCCACTCACACTCAGAGACTGACACTCACTGCCCCACTCACACTCAGAGACTGACTGCCCCACTAACACTCAGAGACTGACACTCACTCACTGCCCCACTCACACTCAGAGACTGACACTCACTGCCACACTCACACTCAGAGACTGAGTGCACTCACTGCCACACTCACACTCAGAGACTGAGTGCACTCACTGCCCCACTCACACTCAGAGACTGAGTGCACTCACTGCCCCACTCACACTCAGAGACTGAGTGCACTCACTGCCCCACTCACACTCAGAGACTGAGTGCACTCACTGCCCCACTCACACTCAGAGACTGAGTGCACTCACTGCCCCACTCACACTCAGAGACTGAGTGCACTCACTGCCCCACTCACACTCAGAGACTGAGTGCACTCACTGCCCCACTCACACTCAGAGACTGAGTGCACTCACTGCCCCACTCACACTCAGACTGACACTCACTGCCCCACTCACACTCAGAGACTGAGTGCACTCACTGCCCCACTCACACACAGAGACTGACACTCACTGCCACACTCACACACAGAGACTGACACTCACTGCCACACTCACACTCAGAGACTGACACTCACTGCCCCACTCACACTCAGAGACTGAGTGCACTCACTGCCCCACTCACACTCAGAGACTGACACTCACTGCCCCACTCACACTCAGACTGAGTGCACTCACTGCCCCACTCACACTCAGATACTGACACTCACTGCCCCACTCACACTCAGACTGACACTCACTGCCCCACTCACACTCAGAGACTGAGTGCACTCACTGCCCCACTCACACTCAGAGACTGAGTGCACTCACTGCCCCACTCACTCAGAGACTGAGTGCACTCACTGCCCCACTCACACTCAGAGACTGAGTGCACTCACTGCCCCACTCACACTCAGAGACTGAGTGCACTCACTGCCCCACTCACACTCAGAGACTGAGTGCACTCACTGCCACACTCACACTCAGAGACTGAGTGCACTCACTGCCCCACTCACACTCAGAGACTGACACTCACTGCCCCACTCACACTCAGAGACTGACACTCACTGCCCCACTCACACTCAGAGACTGACACTCACTGCCCCACTCACACTCAGAGACTGAGTGCACTCACTGCCCCACTCACACTCAGAGACTGACACTCACTGCCCCACTCACACTCAGAGACTGACACTCACTGCCCCACTCACACTCAGAGACTGACACTCACTGCCCCACTCACACTCAGAGACTTGGTTCACTCACTGCCCCACTCACACTCAGAGACTGAGTGCACTCACTGCCCCACTCACACTCAGAGACTGAGTGCACTCACTGCCCCACTCACACTGCGATACAGAGACTGAGTGCACTCACTGCCCCACTCACACTGCGATACAGAGACTGAGTGCACTCACTGCCCCACTCACACTGTGATACAGAGACTGAGTGCACTCACTGCCCCACTCACACTGCGATACAGAGACTGAGTGCACTCACTGCCCCACTCACACTGAGATACAGAGAGTGAGTGCACTCACTGCCTCACTCACACTCAGATACAGAGACTGACTGCATACACTCACGTTTTGGGGGCGTGGATATGACAGGAGCCAATCAAATTGATTACTATGGTATTTATACTTCCCTCTCCCTTAACTCCTTGCCCTATCGTAGTTTCTGATTCAGTTCCCTTTAGCGCTTGTATTGTTCAGTTGTGGATTTTTCGTGCTTGACCTTGGCTTTGTATTTGACTCAGTTTTTCTCTTCATCCCTACTTTGTCTTGTTTGCCGGCTTACTGCTTCTTGTGTACCAGTCCTTGGCTAGTTCTTGTTTTCGCTGTCTCTCTGTTCCCTTGACCTCGGCTCGTTCCTGACTCTGTCACTTCTCTGTTCTATGTCGAGTCCGGCCATTCTAAGGTCCGGTAAGACGTTTCTGCTTTATCTTGTCTATTGCTGGACTAAATCTTGCGTGTTGGGGTACACTACCGTGACACTATTTTACCGAACAAGGGATTTTAACAAATAAAAGTACAGAACAAATAGCCATAAACGGTGGTGGATTTCACGAACAAAGTAGCAGGGAGGCAAAGTACCGAATGCATGGAGGGCGATCCTTCACAGTCCCTGTGACGCATCACCCTGTCCCTGGATTGTAACTCCCTTTATTTCATTCCCCTATGGGTTAGGGTCATTGCCTTCTCCTTCGTTTTATTTTTAATTCATTCTCCTACTGAACAAACTACCGAACGGCCAGACCACCTGTATGTGGAGTGTGCTACTCATTAACCTTTATCACTTCCTTAACACTTCTAAAACTGCAAGCATTCTAAGCAGTCGGCTGGGTGGTCGTTGTTCGGTATATGAACACGTGGCGGCGGCCATCTTTAGCCACGAACACATACAGCGGTGTTTGGTCGTTGAGTGCATGGAACTATAATCGGACACTCGACAGTGCGAACACCGCTGAGACTTCCATATCTACCTATGTTCAGCTGGATTTGTATGGAAGGAGCGGCGTTTGGTGGGAACAAGCTCTCGAACAAGAAACCTAGACGAAGCAGACCCACGAACACTTACATTCGGTATTTTGACTGTATTGTGTATTCCCGAAAGAGACCGACGGCACAGCCTGATTTCATGGAACTCTTATGGGCAGGAGCCTTGTGTGCAGTCAGTCAAAATGTGACCTCCATGGAAATCTCGAACCCCTGAACCGATCTGGGTGATCTTTTAAAATGTTGGTCCCCCAGATCGGGGCTATCAAAGGAAATATAACTTGTGGGGTTTCCATGGGTTTTGAGGGTACTGCTAAAATGTATGTTCTCTGGTTTTGGAGATAATTGAGATAATACAGTTCATGACTCAATTTTCTCCCAGGCACAGGGGAGGGATTATATTACTCTGTATGGGAGTGTCCTGGACCTGAGAGCCAATGTAACTGTATTTGTTTTTACCGTAGTCTACTCTCAGATCCAGAGGGGAGTGCCCCTTGCATAGGGCTTGACATAAAAGGCTGTGTGTGGCCCCATTAAAACCAGTTATCTCACAGCATAGAGCCTCGTCTCATGTTTGTGGGAGAAGGCTACAACAGCTGTCTCTCTTCTGCTTGGAGTGCTAAATCACTAGCTTTTGTAAGAGCTGTTCCTACTCTGCATTACAGCATCCCTCCCACTAGGGGGAAAAGAACATCTCTTCACATTGGGGTGGCCGCCACAGTCCCTGTTATGTGTGACCTACCAGACGATGTAAACAGCCTCTACCCTGCTTTTTGTCGTATGTTAACACACTTACTGTATAAAATGTATCCTGCTCTGTTTTGTTCTCCTGTCCCATTATCTAATGAAACTCTGTGTTCTATTGTTTTTTTGTTTTTGTTTTTTTTATAGCTTTAGGTTAGAAATAAAGAATTGGGATAACACAATAAATTCAGACATCAAACACAGGTCAGCCTGTCCCACCAGGAGCAGACTCTCTTCACTCTCAGAATGAACAAGGACAATCTGGTGACTGCAAAGGTCTTCAATCTTACCCTGGAGATCATTAGCCTCCTAACTGGACAGGTGAGGATTCTGGGAATGGCACATGGTTATTAAAGGGACACTCCACTGCTCAAGCAAAAATAAATAAAAATCACAGCTTGTTTTCCCTGCCCAGACTTTCTGTAGGTGTCCAATCACAAACTCCCCAATGTAGCTCAATGAGAAGTATTTGTGAGGCAGGAGCTCTGGGCAATTGCTGCTTCTTGAATTTAGTTCCACTGAGCCAAACAAACCAGGAAGTAACAGGACATCTTGTCTGATTGACAGCCAGGGGGGTGAGGCAAGGTCGATTTATGAAAGTGCCAATTTCTATTCTGCACTTTTTGTAAAATGAATAAAAAGAGGGCCCACTTGTGACGGACCACTTTGGCACTTAGGATGGGTACAAGTCTCCCCATCTGTCACCCCACTCATAAAAGACTATAATCACCATTAATTGCCAATACAGCCCCTTCCTAGAGTCTCCCCACATCGGCCAGGGGTCCAGAGCGCCTGACTGGGAGCAGCCCTAAAACTCTAAACTCTGGAGTGAATCACGGAGTTGCCGTGATCCCCTAGAATGTCACTGAGGGCCCAGGACTAGCAATGATGGTGCTTTTTGGAGGGACGATAGAGGGGGTGGCGAGGCATCAAATGACACCAATGACTTAGACTGTGTACTCACTGAAAGCGCTGTCCTTTAAGGTGACTGGGAAACTCTACTCATCGTCATGAAACCCAACGCCAGATTGGAGGCTAGCCGCAACACGCTGAAAATTTGGACTTCAACCTAACTTGGGCTAGCCACCTCCGATCTGGACACTTTTTGGACTACGTGGGCGCTCTGAACCAAGCTTCCTGGGGACACCGGTTGTGTGGGGATGTGGACACGGGAACTAACGTTATATTGTATTTTTGTGTCCTGGTGCCAAGGTGTGTGGGCGCTAATTAAATGATCTACTCAGGTTCAGACACCAAGGCGGCAGTGATGTTGCAATTGTATTGTTTTCCCTGGAGACCTCCTGTTGAGTCAGCAGGTATGAAATGTGACATTTTCCCAATAAACCACTTCTAAGTTTCGACTAGTGCTTGGGTGAGCTAGCTATACACACTGCAGAAGAGAGCTTAATCACTTTGAGGTTATAAACACAAGGGAAAGGGCTACCTTGACGGTGGCAACCTGGTTACTTATGGTATACTGCCACAACACTCTTCACACAAAGAATTTCAGCAAGATAAACTGCTTTATGGTCCGGAGTGTCCCTATGACTAAGGTTGTAACTGTGCAGAATTAACAAGGAACATGCAAATTGTAGGCCAGCTAGTAACGCCTAAAATGTTCAATTCCCTGGTTAATACTCCACAATTCCCAACTGAATCAATACACCCCCCTATTAGGATGGTAACAGAGCTTATTACAAGAGACAATAAATAAGTACCGTTCCTTTGTGTGATGCCCAGCGATAGCGATTGTGTTTAATGTTTTTGTAGAATAAAGAACTTGGTCAACTTGACTGCCCATCAATAGATTTCTATTAAAGGACCGCTCTAAATGCCATAATCACTACAGTGCACTATAGTCCCAAAGTAAGCATGTTGTATTGGTTATGGTGCTTAGAGTATCCTTTTTAAAGTGATATTTATGAGTGTCTTATTATACAGGATTGTATTGTTGTCAAGAATTCTGCTGGCTGCAAGACTATGAATCCTGATGTAATTTGTCCATCTCGTTCCCCAAAACTGGGCAAAAAAAAAGAGCAGAAGATCCTGGAACTGACCAATCAGATCATTGAGCTGCTGACTGGAGAGGTGAGGTTGCTGGGAATGGGACATCATACAGTAAAACCAAGGGATGTGTCTGGATATGTCAGGTTCCTGTAAGGTTTGAGGATGTCACTGTCTTTACCGTTTTATAGAATTGGAGCGGTCTTGAAGACCACAAGGATCTTCTCAAGATTGTGAAGACAGAGGAAAGAGATGAAGCTCTTAAAAAACTTGGTGAGCCTTGATTAAATCTTTCTGTGAGGCGGAGAGCGGGAGAACCACCGGTCACAAATTTGTTGGCACAGAGAGCTCTGCTGAATATTGTTTGACCGGTGCAGAGAGCAAACATATTTTTCGATAGTTTTTCATGATAACTGTTGATTTGTTTGCAGTCTTGTTAACACTGTGTATATGGATAGATTGTACCACTAGAGGAACATTTTATGTAGTAAGTGTATGGATTCTGAGAGCAGGATCTCCTATAACCAAGCATTCATCTGACCAGACATGATCAACGTGAACATGAAGGTGGTTTCCTGTAGTGAGAGCAGTTCGGAGCCAAGTACTAGTGATCTCGAGGATGCTTTGGAGAAGACATTCTGTGGACATTCCTGTACAGGTGAGTAGTATTTGCATTTGCTCACACAGGGTTTTTTCACTGACAGGAGGCGGTTTAGAAGTGAACTGATAAAAAAATATTTTGCTACATCTTGTACAAAGGAACAAATCAGAATGCAATTTTTTCTAGATCAATCTAATAGCGTAGAACGTTTCACTTTCAGGGTATTGTATTATTCCTTCTGTAACGCTCTTCCCTGCGGTGCCAGACTTTCCCCTAGCTTGCCTTCCGTTAAACGCTCCCCAAAGACATTTCAAAAATCAGACTCCCCTTAACCGATACCTGCCTTCCTCTCACTCTGTGATAACGTCATTCTCACTCCACGTTTCCATGAGAATAGGGCCCTCAGCTCCTCCGGTATTTGTTAGTGACATTATGTATTGGCGTTTTACTTGTACCGATTGTACCCATATACAGTGCCGTGGGACGTGTCTGTGCTTTATAAATATGGTAATAATTCCTGCAATGTCCTGTCATTTGTTATTCACACATTCAGATCTCTTTACTTCTATCCACATTATCTTACAGTGTCTCTCTGCTCTGGACATTGCTGCATTGTTTAACCTCTTTCCAAATTTGTCTTTTAAATTCTTGCAGTTGGAACCAGAAATGCTTCAGCCAGCCCAGTTTATCCTCCGGATTTCAGAGATCCAGAAAACATTGCGAAGAATGTCCAGGTTAAAAGTGAAAAAACATTACCAACTGCTGTGCTGTTAGAGGAATTTGCCAGTGTGGATGCTTAGAGTACACATTCACAGGTTACTTTGTCCTTGAGTGATATGAAAATAGAGGAGAGACGGATCGAGTCCTAAAATACTGACTAGTTATCCAGTATATTTCACATGTTCTATATATACCATCGCTACCTTCATTTTCATACTCTGATACTTTTCATTTCTCTATTTTTCTTGGTGAGGAGATCTGTTATCACGTTCCATATTCCTTCCATTTGAACATTAACACAAGTTAATTAAAAGGCGATAGTTAATATACCAGAGACAGGGAAGACTCAAGTAATCAACCTGACAGTGAGTCCCACCACTATTAAGAACAAACATCAACAGACAAGCAGGACTACGTACCGGACACTCAGAGACCGCTTTATCCCAGCAGGGATTACACAAGAGACACACAGAGATCGCTTTATCCCAGCAGGGATTACACAAGAGACACGCAGAGACTGCTTTATTCCAGCAGGGATTACATAAGAGACACGCAGAGACTGCTTTATCCCAGCAGGGATTACATAAGAGACACGCAGAGACAGCTTTATTCCAGCAGGGATTACATAAGAGACCCACAGAGATCGCTTTATTCCAGCAGGGATTACATAAGAGACAAGCAGAGACTGCTTTATTCTAGCAGAGATTACATAAGAGACACACAGAGACAGCTTTATTCCAGCAGAGATTACATAAGAGAGACACAGAGACAGCTTTATTCCAGCAGGGATTACATAAGAGACCCACAGAGACAGCTTTATTCTAGCAGGGATTACATAAGAGACACACAGAGACAGCTTTATTCTAGCAGGGATTACATAAGAGAGACACAGACACAGCTTTATTCTAGCAGGGATTACATAAGAGACACACAGAGACAGCTTTATTCTAGCAGGGATTACATAAGAGACACACAGAGACAGCTTTACTCCAGCAGGGATTACATAAGAGAGACACAGAGTCAGCTTTATTCTAGCAGAGATTACATGAGAGAGACACAGAGACAGCTTTACTCCAGCAGGGATTAAATAAGAGAGACACAGAGACAGCTTTATTCCAGCAGGGATTACATAAGAGACCCACAGAGACCGCTTTATTCCAGCAGGGATTACATAAGAGACACACAGAGACAGCTTTACTCCAGCAGGGATTACATAAGAGAGACACAGACACAGCTTTATTCTAGCAGGGATTACATAAGAGACACACAGAGACAGCTTTACTCCAGCAGGGATTACATAAGAGAGACACAGAGTCAGCTTTATTCTAGCAGAGATTACATGAGAGAGACACAGAGACAGCTTTATTCCAGCAGGGATTAAATAAGAGAGACACAGAGACCGCTTTATTCCAGCAGGGATTACATAAGAGACCCACAGAGACAGCTTTATTCCAGCAGGGATTACATAAGAGACACACAGAGACAGCTTTATTCCAGCAGGGATTACATAAGAGAGACACAGAGACAGCTTTATTCCAGCAGGGATTACATAAGAGACACACAGAGACAGCTTTATTCCAGCAGGGATTAAATAAGAGAGACACAGAGACAGCTTTATTCTAGCAGGGATTACATAAGAGAGACACAGACACAGCTTTATTCTAGCAGGGATTACATAAGAGACCCACAGAGACAGCTTTATTCCAGCAGGGATTACATAAGAGACACACAGAGACAGCTTTATTCCAGCAGGGATTACATAAGAGACACACAGAGACAGCTTTATTCCAGCAGGGATTAAATAAGAGACACACAGAGACAGCTTTATTCCAGCAGGGATTACATAAGAGACACACAGAGACAGCTTTATTCCAGCAGGGATTAAATAAGAGAGACACAGAGACAGCTTTATTCTAGCAGGGATTACATAAGAGATACACAGACACAGCTTTATTCTAGCAGGGATTACATAAGAGACACACAGAGACAGCTTTACTCCAGCAGGGATTACATAAGAGACACACAGAGACAGCTTTACTCCAGCAGGGATTACATAAGAGACACACAGAGAACGCTTTACTCCAGCAGGGATTACATAAGAGAGACACAGAGTCAGCTTTATTCTAGCAGGGATTACATAAATGAGACACAGAGACCGCTTTATTCTAGCAGGGATTACATAAGAGACACACAGAGACAGCTTTACTCCAGCAGGGATTACATAAGAGAGACACAGAGACAGCTTTATTCCAGCAGGGATTACATAAGAGAGACACAGAGACAGCTTTATTCCAGCAGGGATTACATAAGTGAGACACAGAGACCGCTTTATTCTAGCAGGGATTACATGAGAGAGACACAGAGACAGCTTTATTCCAGCAGGGATTACATAAGAGACACTCGAAACCGCTTTATTTAACGAGCCTTAGCCAATGATCTCAATGTTGTATAATTCTTTTTGTAGAGCACTTGGTACTTTGTTGTAACTGTTTGTGTTTGCGTTTCATCTACTGGTAGTGAAGGACACTAAGGCTCTTCTTTTGCTCTTTAGGCAAAGAACCCAAGTGAGCTGAAGGTCAGTGTTCTATCCCAGGAAGATGATATAGACCAGGCGTTTGGAGAAATCGAAGTGCAGATTAAGGAAGAGGACATTCCTACAGATATCGGCACCGGTGAGCATTTCTCCATGGTAATATTTATATTATACTGTAGCGGAGAGCTGATTTCCCACAGCTTAACTCCACTGGTATATTATAAGAATGCAGGAACAAGGAGTAAATCCAAGAGGGTAACCAGCACAATCAGCAATAAAATCCAATAATATCCCATCACCTTTCCCAATCACTGGACGACACACAGTATCAGGAGTAGAACTGAGGTTTAATGGCAACATTCCTGCTTTTATGTGATTCTCCCAATGCAAGGGAGGGACTCACCACAATTAGTACAGTAACCAATCACATATACGTTCCCTCCCACACATCTCCTCCCCTTAGCTTAACAGTTAACATAATTATAAAGTACATACTTTTCCCCAATTCCTGGATGTACCCCAAATATGGTAGGTACACCTTTAAAGTGTGGGAGAGACGTTGCAGTTCAGGGTTGCGGGAGAGTCTCTGAATGGGATGTGGGAGAGACGCTGAAGGTTAGGGGAAGCAGGAGATACGCTGTGTATGCGTGGGTGGAAGAGCGTGGGGTCGGCTGTATGCGTGGGTGGAAGAGCGTGGGGTCGGCTGTATGCGTGGGTGGAAGAGCGTGGGGTCGGCTGTATGCGTGGGTGGAAGAGCGTGGGGTCGGCTGTATGCGTGGGTGGGAGAGCGTGGGGTCGGCTGTATGCGTGGGTGGGAGAGCGTGGGGTCGGCTGTATGCGTGGGTGGGAGAGCGTGGGGTCGGCTGTATGCGTGGGTGGGGGAGCGTGGGGTCGGCTCTATGCGTGGGTGGGAGAGCGTGGGGTCGGCTGTATGCGTGGGTGGGAGAGCGTGGGGTCGGCTGTGTGCGTGGGAGAGAGACCGTGAGGACGGCTGTGTGCGTGGGAGGGAGAGCGTGGGGACGGCTGTGTGCGTGGAAGGGAGAGCGTGGGGACGGCTGTGTGCGTGGGAGGGAGAGCATGGGGTCGGCTGTATGCGTGGGTGGGAGAACGTGGGGACGGCTGTCTGCGTGGGTGGGAGAGCGTGGGGACGGCTGTGTGCGTGGAAGGGAGAGCGTGGGGACGGCTGTATGCGTGGGTGGGAGAACGTGGGGACGGCTGTCTGCGTGGGTGGGAGAACGTGGGGACGGCTGTCTGCGTGGGTGGGAGAGCGTGGGGACGGCTGTCTGCGTGGGTGGGAGAGCGTAGGGGCGGCTGTCTGCGTGGGTGGGAGAGCGTGGGGACGGCTGTCTGCGTGGGTGGGAGAGCGTGGGGGCGGCTGTCTGCGTGGGTGGGAGAACGTGGGGACAGCTGTCTGCGTGGGTGGGAGAGCGTGGGGACGGCTGTATGCACATCCCATAAACCACTGCTAATGATATAATTCTTTATTGTTATGCATTCCATATATAATACATAATAATGGAGGTAAAATCCTGGTGTGATGTACAATAAACGAAAAATGAAATAAACAATGCATTCACGTTCCTCTTTGTATTGCAGACAATGAATTGCAATATGTCGGCAAACAAAATTCTCCAAATACCCCAAAGGTAATGCAAACTGGCATTCAGTGTCCTTTAACCCCCGGGATACCCGTAACGCTAATCACGTGATGTTATGTTTTAACAGTCCATGGCATTACCCTCTTTTATATTGTGGATGTTACACAGGTGCTTATTCATTATAGCCATCACTACTCCAGCCTAGCTTGTATGATGTGATATAGCCAGGTGAGGACGATATATCAATACTAAGTACTGCTCCCATTAATTAACAGGGGGTGCGTTTCATCCCCCGTTACATCCTGACATGCTGGTGGGATCCATCTGACCCCCCTCCGCCATATATCCTGTGTGGACATAGCACAACCTGCAGGAGATAACACACCTGGACTGCTTTACTGACCGTCTGAAGTCAAAATACCACGTGGACTGATCTTAATTACTGTAAATCGTGGGCTTTCACAATGGTAAAAACCAGCAGATCCTTGTTATTCTGTATTATAATATTATTGTAAGCGTTTAGCGTATCCAGTACAGTCACATGGCTCCTGGGAGGTTTATAAGTTTGTGATTTTCTGATCATGCAGGTATTGATTGTAAAGAAGTTTCTAGAGTTATATAGAGAACATAAAGTATTATTAAAAATGAAGGGTACTGATGTTTTGTGAGTGGTGTATTTATATGGTCTAATCAGCAGTATGTCTGTGTACGTATTGAGCTGTCTATTAAAACTCAGCACTTTCAAAGCCATTACGTGGGATTAATCTGAGGAAGCAGACTAATTTAAAGGAACAATTTAGGGTCAGGAACACAAACATGTATTAAAACCCCTATCTCGCCCACCTTATCTCCCCCATTATTTCCCCTAAATATAGTAAAATCTTACCTTTATTCCAGTCTGCTGCTGCTGACACCGCCCCTGATCTGCCTGCTTGGCTGACAATCGTGATGAAAGCCAATCACAGTGCTTTCCTATAGCAAAGCATTGGGTTGGCTAAGATTGTCAAAGGGGCAGAGCCATCACAAGCCAAACTCCGCCCTTGCCAAGCGTTATCTCCTCATAGTTCAGTGTCTGCATGCAGAGGGTGGAGACACTGAATGTCATTCACACTGTGCAGCACTTCCCCAGGAAGCACCTCTAGCAGCCATCTGAGGAGTAGCCACTAGAGGTATCCCTAGGCTGTAATGTAAACATCGCATTTTCTCTGAAAAAAACAGTTTACTGCAAAAAAAAACTGAAGGGAATGATTCTACTCACCAGAACAAATGCAATAAACTGTATACTGTACATTAAGCTGTAGTAGTTCTCGTGACTATAGTGTCTGTTTAATAACCAGCCAGCAGCAAATTACTTTTGCAACACTAACGTGTACTCCATGATTTTTATTTAACCCCCTTAAGGAGCAGTTAGTCTCTATCTTCAAAGAAAGTCTGTTCTTATTGTAATAATGGAATGTCCCACTTGGTTAACAGGACCAGGACTCAATGGCTTTCCGGGCATTTGGGTAACATCTGGTCCATATGGTGTTAATCCATACATCCTTGTATATCGGTTGTTCCCTTTTCCTGTGTGTAATTGGCTGATGTTGTTCTCTGTAATTTAGGTGGCTTTGGAGAGGGAAGAGCCGTATTTGACGATGGTACAGGTAAAGGAAGAGGAGATTCCTGCTGATATCAGCACAGGTGAGAAGTGGTGCTTGCACTAACTATCCTGTGTCTGTTTGTTATAATAGACATTCTCCATGGATAAGGAGTGTTTCTGGCATTGTTCCATCACCACGGAAGGAGAAAACACACCTTTCAATAGCTAATCTTCATGGTGACTTTTTATGCAAATCTGCTCACATTTCCCTTGATTCCTCCTATTCCTGCAAGTCATGGACCTGGTGAGATGACCACCGTATAATACAACAGAGTCTGATCTCATGAATTTATTTATGGAGTTTTCTGGGAGTGCACGAAAGTCATAAAAGAGAGGCATTGTGGGAAATACCTCCTACAATTCATACTTCCTCTTACTGGCACAACCATGAAAACCTTTAATTCATGTCTTGCATGGCTGAAACGGTTATCAGTGTTGAACTACATAACCCATAAATCCTTGCTAGGCAGACGTCTGTTGGATATGCATATAGTGACAATTGTCTTAGCGCTGTCTGAGTACACTGTAGTGGTTATGTTGTTTTCTAATGAGTATTTATTAATGATTTACATAGTGCATTAAAGCAGCACTGTCACTGTCTGGGGACTTTGCAGAATTTGACGGAGACATTGCCGCTGGTGGGGCAGGCAAAAGTACCTGAACCTGTCCCTTCGTGGGCACAGTCATCTTTTCCATCGTATACTCTTCAGCTCCTAGGGAGGTGTATGGAGGAGATGGCGGGATCCTCCATAGTTAAAGCCAATTCCCTGCAGCAGTCACTGGTGATGGCTGGGGGACTGATGCTTCTTCTAGACGGCAGTAGTTCCAGCTAGTGTTTGGAAGTGTTCTGCACTAATACAGAGACAAAGTACCGTAGTACCTACTTTGTCTCAGTATATCTCTTGACTGGGCTGGATGTTGGGTGACAATGCCGCTTTAAGAGTACGACAAACGACATGTTCAATTAAAAATTGCAAGTACCACAAAATAACCACCCCTCTCTCACTTTTGTGACGTCTCGTGTGTTCTGTCAGCCTTGTGGTTTTTTTAACCCAATGTTTGTGCCCCATGCTCCTAAAGAGACAGTATAGTCACTAAAACAACTGTAGCTTAACCAATCAGTTTTGGTGTATAGATCATTCCCCTGCAGGTCTTATTGCTCACTTCTCTGCCATTAAATAGTTAAATCACTTACACCTCCCTGCGTGTAATCTGCACAGTCTTCCTAAACACTCCCTGTAAAGAGATAGATAGATAGATAGATATATTGTTTAAACTTTCTTTATTACACAGTCTGTTTAATTTGTGCTCATGTGCTGTTAATAACTTGCTAGAGCCTACAGAAGTCTCCTGTATGTAATTAAAGTTTAACAAAACAGGAGATAAAAACTTCTAAAATAAGTTAATATCTGAAAATGAAACCCTTTTTATGCAGGCTGTGTGAGTCACAGCCAATGGAAGTGTGGCCAGGGCTGCATAAACAGAAACAGAAGAGGTTTAACTCCTAAATGGCAGAGAATTGAGTGGTGAAACTTTAGAGGCATGCTCATAAAACTGCTTCGTTAAGCTACAGTTTTTTTGGTGTGACTATATTGTGCCTTTAACATCTTTTCCTGGGGCCTTGAGTTCACTTTCTCATTTTATTTCTCTGTTTGGTATGTGTGGCCTCCCTTGGTCTTATTTGTAATTTCTAGTGGTCCTTGGCAAGTCGCACTCCTTATAATAATATTGCACCCACGACTACATGACCCATAGCAAAATTCACCAAAATATATTTCTCCTCTTTTAATCTTCCCATTTACCCATAATCCTGTGTTCTTCCCATTCATCCAGTCACTGTAGTGCTCTTGTTTATTTCCATAGAGAGAACTGAAAGAGTCGTGCCGTGCCATGAGAAGTGGCCCATACGATTTTATTAGAACTCTGCCCCTTCCTTAGTCACACTGTGAGGACACTTGTCTTTGTAACTAGAACATGTATCTAGACTGACTCCTGTTATATCATTAACGGCGAGAAGTCTGAATAGAGTGAGCTCCACATGTTCCACCCAGGTTTACTGGCGTATGTTAGGGTCTTCATATATTTAAAGAAGGTGAGAAAATGGGATTGATTGACCTGTAAATAAGGAATTAACACATTTTCATTTTTTTTCTTTCCCTTTGTTTTCTAGATCGTGAAATGAGCGTTGATACAAGTTGTCATGCTGCAAGCAAGATAATGCAAACTATACTTCCTGTTGTTTCAAGTCCGGCCACGTCCATTGTTAATCACACCTCTGTCACAATACATAGAACAAAATGTGGCGAGGACAGACCGTTTCCTTGTACAGAATGTGGAAAATGCTTTGTTAGCAAATCCCGCTTAATTTCACATCAGAAAACTCATACTGGAGACAAACCATTTGCATGTCCCGAATGTGGGAAGGGCTTTTTCTGTAACTCACACCTCGTTCGACATCAGAGGCTGCACACTGGGGAGAAGCCTTTTGCGTGCTCCGAATGTGGGAAATGTTTTAGCCAGAGCTCCAACCTTGCCATCCATCAGCGAATCCACACAGGGGACAAGCCATTTGCATGTTCAATGTGCGAGAAAAGATTTGTATGCAACTCTCATCTTGTCATCCATCAAAGGATTCACACAGGGGAGAAACCATTCGCCTGCTCAGAGTGTGGGAAATGTTTTATCAGTAACACTATTCTTGTTGCCCATATGAGAGTCCACTCAGGGGAAAAACCGTATGGCTGTTCTGTGTGTGGGAGATGTTTTACACGGAAATCAGATCTTGTCGCGCACGAACGGATTCATACTGGAGAAAAACCATTCTCCTGTTCGGAATGTGGGAAATGTTTTACTCAAAGTTCATGTCTTGTTTCACACCGGAAAATCCACGCTGGAGATAAAACATTTGTGTGTTTTGAGTGTGGCAAACGGTTTGCACAGAAATCTGACCTTACAACTCATCAGATAACACACACTGGCAACAAATCATTCATATGTTCTGAATGTGGGAAATGTTTTAGCCAGTATGCAGATCTCCTCAACCATCAGAAGTACCACAACGGACAAGAAGAGAAGGAATGCTTTACGAAAACACAAACTGACGCTGGTGGACAGAAGAGCACACTTTTCTAATAGCCACATTTTTTAATTCTAAGTGATGTTCTCCGACACTGACAGTTACTTACTAAAAGGAAAATTCGAAGTGAATTTCAATTTTATTTTTTATATTTATAGCTGACTTTGGCTATTTTCACCTTGTATTTGAAACGTACTTTGAATTCTCACCTTATTAATATCTCTTAGCTTTGTGAAATCTCCAAACATCCATTTTCGCACACGTTGTTTCTTTCAGAAGCAGACCTGTTTGTACCAAAGAAATCTCCTGTACTCTGATATTTATGGGTGTATTCTTTTTTTTATGTGACCGGTAACAGATATTTTTAAGGTTAGGCACTTCATATTGTCATGTTACTCTCTGCAGCTCCTTTCTAACTCAACTAATTTGTGAGTTAATTGAGCTCACCTTGACATCTGCTTACATCAAGGGAGTTCACAGAAGTAAAGTCACCAGCACAGTTTACAAACTGAAATTTAGAAAATTGTATTCGGCTAGAAGTTTGCCATAAAATCCAACATGTGCACTATACAGTCTTCATTACGGTACATTTAAATAGGCAATTGGTGTCTATTGTTTGAGCTAAACATGCTGTTATTGTATTAGTGTCTGCATTTTACATATGCAAACTTATGTAGATATTTGGGAAACAGTGCAATTTTTTTTTCTTTTTAATAAAACACAGGAAAATGCATAAAATTTAATTTTTTTCCTATGCAGTCTACTTATGGTGGCTAAATCCACATAGCAGATAAGGAAAAGGTAAACCATACTCACCATAACTTGATTATCATGGCAAATCTATGGGTAGGTCCAACCCCCCACATATCAAAAGAGAAAATAGACATCTTATTAAAGAGACTGCATAAAAGGTCTCTGCCTCTCATACTGCAGACTACTGGAGCTGCCATGAATAATGGTCATATAATACGATGAGGATGGCTTACATTTCCCATATTCCTGGCTAATCATATTACGCAAGCTGGATAAGGAAACAATGCCATCTCTTTAACACACACACATCCACTGCCCTGATTGTGGCAGAGCTTCCATGCAGCCTTCCTGTGGTTATGGTTGAGTGTTCCTTTGACTTATACACCTAGGTATTTATTATTTTATAGTTAAAGCTTCCAAGTACAAGCCCCACATTGGGCGCCATTTGTAACCGCGGCTGGTTCCCTTATTTACCACGATAACGTCTTAAAGCATAGAACTTGGCAGGGCTAACCATACAGATATCTTTATATAAATATGAGATAGGAGTGGTGATGTTGGACTAGCCAACGTCAGAACCCCAAAGTAGGTTACAAGAGGTAACAAGGGGGCTTAACCCCACAACAAGTAAATAACTACCAACGGAAAGAGTGGGATAGAAAAAACCACTCACTCAAAAGTATATGGGATTCAATCTCACTCTAGAAGATTACCTCCTAAAGTAAACGTAACAAAGAAAATGGTAATAACCTTTATTAAACTAAAATTAAGCAAAGAAAATATATATAATAGGTATAAAGCTTACCCTGGATAGAAACACCATAGAAAGTTGTGTTAGTGAAAATCACATAAAGGTGAGGAATTAAAAACCTGGGGATATGTTCCTTAATCTCATAGAAAATGCTATATATATTGTATGTGCACATACGTATAAAGTCCGCTAAAATTAATAGTAATAAGGCCTCTAAAGTGGACCAAGTTAGACTATAGGGACATCCGATATGTGGACCAATATATAAGAGAAACGGAACATAACTACAGACTGCTCCGTACAAAAGATGACATTAAATAAACCAAGTGCCAAATGAGTCATATAGCCTCCCAGAGAGTCTGTACAGCAGGGTCGGCTACATAGCTCTACACCCGTTTGTGGTTATTAGTGAATTTATTTTCCACCAGTGAGCTATCTTGATATACTCTATTGAGACACTATTTATAATGACCACAGTTTAACTCCAGTACCATATCGGCATTTCTACTATCGCTAGGTACCACGATCCCAGCTATATATATTACTTACGGATTTTACCGTTTTAGCGCGACTTGGTTTATTTAATTTTCATCTTTTGTATGGAGCATAATTTTATATAGTTAGTAAGAGATCCTCTATTTAACATAAATAATTGAGAATACAATATAAAATAAGGATTGTCTTGGAAGCAATAAAGTTTTGTCTTTTTAGATATTTATTATATAAAAATATAAATATAGACATATAAAATCCATTACAATAATTTATAGCAGAATTTATAAGATGAAACTAAATGCTTGCAAATATCATTAATAGATTAACATACCCTCCTGAACATGTCATCCTCTCTGTCATTTTAAGATGGAGCAGCGTCCAGGGCCAGATTAAGAGCCCAGTGGGCCTAGTGTTGACAATTATGATGGGGCCTACTTACAGAATCTTATCGACCAAAAACACTAAAAACAGTCATACTTCTCAAGTGTCATGTATCTGATGGAGTTGGTGCTGGAGGGAAACTTAAAGGATGCAGCTATAAGAAAACACATACTCTATGCTAATCTCTCTCTAATTTATGCTTTTATCTTTCAAGTAAATACAGCAGTGTCCAGTGAAGCAGGAAGTCAATGGGCGGGGTAAAAGGGTGGGCCACTGGTGCGAATCACGTGACCAGAACTGCCAAAAGAGGCAAACATGGCCAAAAAGAGGGCATGTCTGTCCAAAGAATTGGAAGGCCAGCCTGGCATCAGTGACCTTATGTATCACAGTGTCAGTGTCCCCATGTCGCCCAGTCCCCTAGTCTCCCAGTGTCTGTGTCCCCATTTCTCCCAATGTCTCCATGTCTCAGTGTGTCCTGTGTCACTAGGATACTAATGGACACAGAGACATGGGACACATGGGGGCACTTGTGGATACAGATATGGTGCACTGAGAGACATGGGGGCAATGTGTCCCCAGTGTCTCCTTGTCCCAATGTGTCTCTATGTCTCACAGCGTCCCCATGTTTCCCAGTGTCCCCTAGTGTCTGTGTCCCCATGTCTCCATGCTGCCTTTCCCTCCATCCTTCACTTACCTGAGCTGTAGTCTGTCTCTGCAGGCTGGGAGCTGCTGTCTGGACTCTCTGTGGTGTGTAGCTGCTCCCCTGCGGATCAGTGAGTAGAGAGAGGCAGGGATATGCTGTAACTTCCTATCCCTGCGCCTCTCCATATACAGCGACCCCTAATGGCTGGTGCTGGTATTACAGAGTAATCTCCGTAAAAATATTTGTATTTGTATTGCCGGTATTACTGCAATACCATCACGGCCAGGCAGCCTCAAATACCGGCTGTGCCTTAAAATACCAGTCAGGTGGCAAACCTAAGAGTAGTGTGTAAAAAAAAAAAATATATATATATATATATATATATTTTTTTTTTAAATGGGCCTGGAGCTGCAGCTCCATCAGCCCCTATGTGAATCTGGCCCTGCCCAAAGGGAAAAGTCTTTAGCAGCAAAGTAAAATCTGCTAGAGAGAGTCTTTTGGAGATCAGTCTGTTATCTTCCTTAATGGGCAAACGATCCGGAAGATAACACTGATCTCCAAAGACACTGTCTGTACCTGGTTTTACTTCGCTGCTAATAAGACTTTTCCCTTTGGGACACATACGGCACTGTGTATTAGTTGCTAGATTTAAACATTTTACATCCGCTTATTGAGGTGATCCTCCTATTTAAGCATTTGGTGCAGTATGGATTTTATTATCCTTTCTTTTATTTCTTGGATTGTTGGGGTTTCCAGGTTGCATTCCTGCTGCCTCTGAGGTTAGTGCAGGATCTTCTTTCTGTTTAAGGATAAGTATAGCTATGATCCCGCAACCCCCTCCCTCCTTTACCAAAATGCTCCATGTATTACACGATGTGAGCAGCTAGTACTAAAAGCAGGCATTTATTACACGGAGCGGGAAGGAGGGACCACCTCTATTACACAGAGCAGGAAGGAGGGACCGCCTTTATTACACGGAGCGGGAAGGAGGGACCGCGTATATTACACGGAGCAGGAAGGAGGGACCGCCTTTATTACACGGAGCGGGAAGGAGGGACCACCTCTATTTCACGGAGCAGGAAGGAGGGACCGCCTTTATTACACGGAGCAGGAAGGAGGGACCGCGTATATTACACGGAGAGGGAAGGAGGGACCGCGTATATTACATGGAGTGGGAAGGAGGGACCGTGTATATTACACGGAGCGGGAAGGAGGGACCGCCTTTATTACATGGAGCGGGAAGGAGGGACCGCGTATATAAGACGGAGCGGGAAGGAGGGAACGCCCTTATTACACGGAGCGGGAAGGAGGGACCGCGTATATTACATGGAGTGGGAAGGAGGGGCCGCGTATATTACACGGAGCGGGAAGGAGGGACCGCCTTTATTACATGGAGCGGGAAGGAGGGACCGCGTATATAAGACGGAGCGGGAAGGAGGGAACGCCCTTATTACACGGAGCGGGAAGGAGGGACCGCCTTTATTACACGGAGCGGGAAGGAGGGACCACGTATATAAGACGGAGCGGGAAGGAGGGAACGCCCTTATTACACGGAGCGGGAAGGAGGGACCGCGTATATTACACGGAGCGGGAAGGAGGGACCGCCTTTATTACACGGAGCGGGAAGGAGGGACCGCCTTTATTACACGGAGCGGGAAGGAGGGACCGCCTTTATTACACGGAGCGGGAAGGAGGGACCGCCTTTATTACACAGAGCGGGAAGGAGGGACCGCGTATATTACACGGAGTGGGAAGGAGGGACCACCTTTATTACACGGAGCGGGAAGGAGGGACTGCCTTATTACACGGAGCGGAAAGGCGAGGCCGCGTATACTACATGGAGCGGGAAGGAGGGACCGCCTTTATTACACGGAGTGGGAAGGAGGGACCGCCTTTATTACACGGAGCAGGAAGGCAAGGCCGCGTATATTACACGGAGCGGGAAGGAGGGACCGCGTATATTACACGGAGCGGGAAGGAGGGACCGCATGTATTACAAGGAGCGGAAGGGCAGGGCCAAATATATTACATGGAGGGGCCGCGTATATTACACGGAGCGGGAAGGAGGGACCACCTTTATTAAACGGAGCGGAAAGGCGAGGCCGCGTATATTACATGGAGCGGGAAGGAGGGACCGCGTATATTACATGGAGTGGGAAGGAGGGGCCGCGTATATTACACGGAGCGGGAAGGAGGGACTGCCTTTATTACATGGAGCGGGAAGGAGGGACCGCGTATATAAGACGGAGCGGGAAGGAGGGAACGCCCTTATTACACGGAGCGGGAAGGAGGGACCGCCTTTATTACACGGAGCGGGAAGGAGGGACCGCGTATATTACACGGAGTGGGAAGGAGGGGCCGCGTATATTACACGGAGCGGGAAGGAGGGGCCGCGTATATTACACGGAGCGGGAAGGAGGGACCGCCTTTATTACACGGAGCGGGAAGGAGGGACTGCCTTTATTACATGGAGCGGGAAGGAGGGACCGCGTATATTATACGGAGTGGGAAGGAGGACCACCGTTATTACACGGAGCGGAAAGGCGAGGCCGCGTATATTCCATGGAGCGGGAAGGTGGGGCCGTGTGTATTACACACAGTGAGTAGAAGGTTAAAATGTAATTCATGTAATAAAATACTCCCTGTAATACACAGGAGAGGCTCTGTAAGGGTTTAACACTGGCAAAAAACATGGCATTGCACAGTGCAAGGGCATCAGACAGGGCAATACCCAGCAGCTGTCTGGCGGGGGGGCGGGGCATGATTAAAACAATACAAGCCTGCTCCCCAGCTGTTTTTGACATGTGACTCATGATGCCTATACTGTCTGTGCAAGCACTACCCTACAATGCACAGGGGCAGTGAGATCACCCACAATGCACAGGGGCAGTGTGCCCACCCACAATGCACAGGGGCAGTGAGCTCACCCACAATGCACAGGGACTGTGAGCTCACCCACAATGCACAGGGGCAGTGAGCTCACCCACAATGCACAGGGACTGTGAGCTCACCCACAATGCACAGGGGCAGTGAGCTCACCCACAATGCATAGGGGCAGTGACTTCACCCACAATGCACAGGGGCAGTGAGATCACCCACAATGCACAGGGGCAGTGAGATCACCCACAATGCACAGGGGCAGTGAGCTCACCCACAATGCACAGGGACTGTGAGCTCACCCACAATGCACAGGGGCAGTGAGCTCACCCACAATGCATAGGGGCAGTGACTTCACCCACAATGCACAGGGGCAGTGAGATCACCCACAATGCACAGGGGCAGTGAGATCACCCACAATGCACAGGGACAGTGAAAGTGCACTTTTTAATTAGTGCTCACTGAGGGGCCACACTGGGCTCTATCCCTGGGTATATACTATCTGCAGAGAGAGCTGTGATATTATTATATAGTGTCTGTACAGGACCCCCCCGGTTACAGCATGGATGTGGCCGCTGGATAACACCAGTCACCGAGGAGAATTATAACAAGAGATAAATTATCCCCAGTCCTTCTCCCCCTCACACACCATAACCAGCAGCAAGCCTTGCCCTCATCCATCATGGCGCCGAACAGCTCAGCCACCGTGACGTCATTCTCCCGCGCCCGGAAATGCCTTGCCATCATCCATCATGGCGCCGAATAGTTCGAGGGCTCCGACGTCATAGCCAGGCACAGACCGGAAGTGACGTTTCCTACAGCCAGGCGGCGTGAGTCTCTGGGAGCGGAGGGTGAGGATCACTGTGTTTATTATTAGACTCAGTCACCGCCCGGGGCATCATGGGTAATGGGAATATACACATTCTATTCATAATTATACAATAATAATAATAATACAGCCATTAATAATACAGCCATTAATAATAATAATAATACAGCCATTAATAATAATAATAATACAGCCATTAATAATAATACAGCAATTAATAATAATAATACAGCCATTAATAATAATAATAATAATACAGCCATTAATAATAATACAGCAATTAATAATAATAATAATACAGCCATTAATAATAATAATAATAATACAGCCATTAATAATACAGCCAATAATAATAATAATACAGCCATTAATAATACAGCCAATAATAATAATACAGCCAATAATAATAATAATAATAATACAGCCATTAATAATACAGCCATTAATAATACAGCCATTAATAATAATAATAATAATACAGCCAATAATAATAATAATACAGCCAATAATAATAATAATAATAATACAGCCATTAATAATAATAATAATAATAATACAGCCATTAATAATAATAATAATAATAATAATAATAATAATACAGCCATTAATAATAATTAATAATAATACAGCCATTAATAATACAGCCATTAATAATAATAATAATAATAATAATACAGCCATTAATAATAATAATAATACAGCCATTAATAATAATAATAATACAGCCATTAATAATAATACAGCAATTAATAATAATAATAATAATAATACAGCCATTAATAATAATAATAATAATAATACAGCCATTAATAATAATACAGCAATTAATAATAATAATAATACAGCCATTAATAATAATAATAATAATACAGCCATTAATAATACAGCCAATAATAATAATAATACAGCCATTAATAATACAGCCAATAATAATAATAATAATAATACAGCCAATAATAATAATAATAATAATACAGCCATTAATAATACAGCCATTAATAATACAGCCATTAATAATAATAATAATACAGCCAATAATAATAATAATACAGCCAATAATAATAATAATAATAATACAGCCATTAATAATAATAATAATAATAATAATAATAATACAGCCATTAATAATAATTAATAATAATACAGCCATTAATAATACAGCCATTAATAATAATAATAATAATAATAATACAGCCATTAATAATAATAATAATACAGCCATTAATAATAATAATAATACAGCCATTAATAATAATACAGCCATTAATAATAATACAGCAATTAATAATAATAATAATAATAATACAGCCATTAATAATAATAATAATAATACAGCCATTAATAATACAGCCAATAATAATAATAATACAGCCATTAATAATACAGCCAATAATAATAATACAGCCAATAATAATAATAATAATAATACAGCCATTAATAATAATAATAATAATAATACAGCCATTAATAATAATAATAATAATAATAATACAGCCATTAATAATAATTAATAATAATACAGCCATTAATAATACAGCCATTAATAATAATAATAATAATAATACAGCCATTAATAATAATAATAATAATACAGCCAATAATAATAATAATACAGCCATTATTAATAATAATAATACAGCCATTAATAATAATAATAATAATACAGACATTAATAATAATAATAATAATAATACAGCCAATAATAATAATAATACAGCCATTATTAATAATAATAATACAGCCATTAATAATAATAATAATAATACAGCCATTAATAATAATAATAATACAGCCATTAATAATAATAATAATACAGACATTAATAATAATAATAATAATACAGACGTTAATAATAATAATAATACAGCCATTAATAATAATAATAATACAGACATTAATAATAATAATAATAATACAGCCATTAATAATAATAATAATACAGACATTAATAATAATAATAATACAGCCATTAATAATAATAATAATAATACAGCCATTAATAATAATAATAATACAGCCATTAATAATAATAATAATAATAATAATAATAATACAGCCATTAATAATAATTAATAATAATACAGCCATTAATAATAATAATAATAATAATACAGCCATTAATAATAATAATAATACAGCCATTAATAATAATTAATAATAATACAGCCATTAATAATAATAATAATAATACAGCCAATAATAATAATAATACAGCCATTATTAATAATAATAATACAGCCATTAATAATAATAATAATAATACAGCCAATAATAATAATAATAATACAGACATTAATAATAATAATAATAATAATAATAATACAGCCATTAATAATAATTAATAATAATACAGCCATTAATAATAATAATAATAATAATACAGCCATTAATAATAATAATAATACAGCCATTAATAATAATTAATAATAATACAGCCATTAATAATAATAATAATAATAACTAGAAAAGCTACAATTTCTGGGGAAATTGTGTGAAGTGTTCTTGCCTCCATCAGTAGTCTACAACTAGAGTGGGCGGAGTAACTGTTATTATTTATTTATATAGCACATTTAATTGCAATGTTGTTGCCCAAAGTGCTTCACAGTTACATTAAAACATACAGTTATAAAAACATTAGCAGGCGCAAAAAGGCCCTGTCTATGACATCACTTGCTGCTGCAGCCTTGCACAGGTCAGAGTATTTTGGCGGTTGCCATCTTCAAACCGTCGTATTTTAAAAACTATAAATCCTACAGTGAAGAGCTTTATATTGTGAGAATCACAAGACCCAGACCTACATTTTGATGTATAGTATGTCTCTGAGATATTAACAATGAAGGCACAGTCGCAGTTTAGAAATTGCCCTTCAAATGTGAGCTTTGCAGAGTGGAGTTTCAATGAATGTCAATGGAAGGCGTGAGTTGCAAACAAATGGTCATATTGTGAAAACTATCAGGACTATGGCTTAGCCGTGGACATTTCTAGTGGCAGCAGGGATAGCTGAACGTTTTGATATAAGATTTGTGTAGGTGGGCTTGAAAATGAGGGAGTGGTGGCAGTTTAGAAATCATGTCCTGATTTTTCAGCTTTTGCCAGCTCCCACTCTAGCTTTGCCATTCATTCCTATGGGACAAATTTCGCCACAAGAACGACGATATTCCGTGAACCATTCGGCGAAACGTTCCACAAAGTAATAGCAATCCGATCGGGAACAATCTGCACGTTTTGGTATATTTTTGTCTATGTAGTGTAAAAACTGTGGGAGGAGTTAGGGTGGCAAATTTGGCTATAATAAGAATAATAATAATAATAATAATAATATAACAAAAGTTTTAGACTTTAGAAAAACAGACTTTTCCAAAATTAGAATATGTGTAAAGGAGTCATTATCAGACTGGAGCAATTTAAATGGAGTCCAAAAGAAATGGGATTATTTAAAAGTTGCACTACTGAAGGCAACAGAAAATTGCATTAGGCTTGTCAGTAAAAGCAAAAAATTCAAGAAACCACTGTGGTACTCCACAGATGTAGCCAAAATAGTAAAAAACAAAAAGTTAGCATTTAGTAATTATAAAAAAACCCAGAGTGAGGAAGACAGAATGACCTATAAGATTAGGCAGAAAGAGGCTAAGCAAGTTATAAGAGCTTCCAAATCACACACAGAAGAGAAAATAGCACAGTCAGTAAAAAAGGGGGACAAAACTTTTTTTAGATACATAAATGAGAAAAGAAAAGTAAAACAAGGATTAGTTAGATTAAAAACAAAAGAAGGAAGGTATGTAGATGAGGATAAAGGTCTAGCTGACTGCCTCAATGAATATTTTTGTTCGGTATTTACAGATGAAAATGAAGGAAAGGGACCTCAGTTAAGAAAAAGGATAAATGAGTCATTTATTACACGTGAGTTTACAGAGGAAGAGGTTCTATTTCAACTGTCAAAAGTAAAGACAAATAAGTCAATGGGACCTGATGGAATACACCCAAAGCTATTAAAAGAGCTTAGTGGTGTACTAGCAAAACCATTAACAGATTTATTTAACCAATCATTGATAACAGGAGTAGTCCCAGAAGATTGGAAGTTAGCGAATGTTGTGCCCATTCACAAGAAAGGTAATAGGGAGGAGTCGGGCAACTATAGGCCAGTAAGCCTAACTTCAGTAGTGGGGAAAGTGATGGAAACCATGTTAAAGGATAGGATTGTTGAACATCTAAAAACACATGGATTTCAAGATCAGAGACAACATGGGTTTACTTCAGGGAGATCATGCCAAACTAATCTTATTGATTTTTTTGATTGGGTAACTAAAATTATAGATCAGGGTGGTGCAGTAGACATTGCTTACCTCGATTTCAGTAAGGCTTTTGACACTGTTGCACATAGAAGGCTTATCAACAAACTACAATCTTTGAGTTTGGATTCCAATATTGTTGAATGGGTAAGGCAGTGGCTGAGTGACAGGCAACAGAGGGTTGTAGTCAATGGAGTATATTCGAAGCTTGGGCTTGTCACCAGTGGGGTACCTCAGGGATCTGTACTTGGACCCATTCTCTTTAATATTTTTATTAGTGATATTGCAGAAGGTCTTGATGGTAAGGTGTGTCTTTTTGCGGATGATACTAAGATATGTAACAGGGTTGATGTTCCAGGAGGGATAAGCCAAATGGAAAATGATTTAGGTAGACTAGAAAAATGGTCAGAGTTTTGGCAACTGACATTTAATGTGGATAAGTGCAAGATAATGCATCTTGGACGTAAAAACCCAAGGGCAGAGTACAGAATATTTGATAGAGTCCTAACCTCAACATCTGAGGAAAGGGATTTAGGGGTGATTATTTCTGATGACTTAAAGGTAGGCAGACAATGTAATAGAGCAGCAGGAAATGCTAGCAGAATGCTTGGTTGTATAGGGAGAGGTATTAGCAGTAGAAAGAGGGAAGTGCTCATGCCATTGTACAGAACACTGGTGAGACCTCACTTGGAGTACTGTACACAGTACTGGAGACCCTATCTTCAGAAGGATATTGATACCTTAGAGAGAGTTCAAAGAAGGGCTACTAAACTGGTTCATGGATTGCAGGATAAAACTTACCAGGAAAGGTTAAAGGATCTTAACATGTATAGCATGGAGGAAAGACGAGACAGGGGGGATATGATAGAAACATTTAAATACATAAAGGGAATCAACACAGTAAAGGAGGAGACTATATTTAAAAGAAGAAAAACTACCACAACAAGAGGACATAGTCTTAAATTAGAGGGACAAAGGTTTAAAAATAATATCAGGAAGTATTACTTTACTGAGAGGGTAGTGGATGCATGGAATAGCCTTCCAGCTGAAGTGGTAGAGGTTAACACAGTAAAGGAGTTTAAGCATGCGTGGGATAGGCATAAGGCTATCCTAACTATAAGATAAGGCCAGGGACTAATGAAAGTATTTAGAAAACTGGGCAGACTAGATGGGCCGAATGGTTCTTATCTGCCGTCACATTCTATGTTTCTATGTTTCTATGTTTCTATGTGAGATAACATTAAGTGGTCTTGCTATGCAAGAACACTTAATAATAATAATAATATATATGTGAGATAACATTAAGTGGTCTTGCTATGCAAGAACACTTAATAATACAGCCAATAATAATAATAATACAGCCATTATTAATAATAATAATACAGCCATTAATAATAATAATAATAATACAGGCATTAATAATAATAATAATAATAATAATACAGCCATTAATAATAATAATAATAATACAGCCAATAATAATAATAATACAGCCATTATTAATAATAATAATACAGCCATTAATAATAATAATAATAATAATAATACAGACATTAATAATAATAATAATAATACAGCCAATAATAATACAGACATTAATAATAATAATAATAATACAGACATTAATAATAATAACAATGTGTGTGTCAGTGTGTAAGCTGTGACTGTGTGTGTGTCAGTGTGTATTCTGTGACTGTGTGTGTCAGTCTGTATGCTGTGACTGTGTGTGTGTCAGTGTTTATGCTGTGACTGTGTGTGTGTGTGTGTCAGTGTGTATGCTGTGACTGTGTGTGTCAGTGTGTATGCTGTGACTGTGTGTGTGTCAGTCTGTATGCTGTGACTGTGTGTGTGTGTCAGTGTGTAAGCTGTGACTGTGTGTGTGACTGTGTGTGTGTCAGTGTGTATGCTGTGACTGTGTGTGTGTGTGTGTCAGTGTGTATGCTGTGACTGTGTGTGTGTGTGTGTGTCAGTGTGTATGCTGTGACTGTGTGTGTGTGTGTGTGTCAGTGTGTATGCTGTGACTGTGTGTGTGTCAGTGTGTAAGCTGTGACTGTGTGTGTGTCAGTGTGTATGCTGTGACTGTGTGTGTGTCAGTCTGTATGCTGTGACTGTGTGTGTGTCAGTCTGTATGCTGTGACTGTGTGTGTGTGTCAGTGTGTATGCTGTGACTGTGTGTGTGTGTGTGTGTCAGTCTGTATGCTGTGACTGTGTGTGTGTGTCAGTGTGTATGCTTTGACTGTGTGTGTGTCAGTCTGTATGCTGTGACTGTGTGTGTCAGTAATGAAGTAATACGAGTTGCCCTTATCCAATATGGCGCCGAGCTCCTCTAATCGCGTCATTTCCTGTCTAGCGCATCTTGCAGTCTCATGTTGCTTCTCTTTGACGTCACTAGGGAGCTCAGGGAGGCGGAGGACAGACAGAGCCTGGGGATCACGGTGAGTGTGGGCGGGGCCAGCTGGGTCTGGTGATGTCATAGATCACTGTGTGACATGCCGGGTCTGGTGATGTCATAGATCACTGTGTGACATGCCGGGTCTGGTGATGTCATAGATCACTGTGCGATATGCTGGGTCTGGTGATGTCATAGATCACTGTGTGACATGCTGGGTCTGGTGATGTCATAGATCACTGTTTGACATGCTGGGTCTGGTGATGTCATAGATCACTGTGTGACATGCCAGGTCTGGTGATGTCACAGATCACTGTGTGACATGCCGGGTCTGGTGATGTCATAGATCACTGTGCGATATGCTGGGTCTGGTGATGTAATAGATCACTGTGTGACATGCTGGGTCTGGTGATGTCATAGATCACTGTGTGACATGCCGGGTCTGGTGATGTCATAGATCACAGTGCGATATGCTGGTTCTGGTGATGTCATAGATCACTGTGTGATATGCCGGGTCTGGTGATGTCATAGATCACTGTGCGACATGCTGGGTCTGGTGATGTCATAGATCACTGTGTGACATGCCGGGTCTGGTGATGCCATAGATCACTGTGCGATATGCTGGGTCTGGTGATGCCATAGATCACTGTGTGACATGCTGGGTCTGGTGATGTCATAGATCACTGTGCGATATGCCGGGTCTGGTGATGCCATAGATCACTGTGCGACATGCTGGGTCTGGTGATGTCATAGATCACTGTGTGACATGCTGGGTCTGGTGATGCCATAGATCACTGTGCGATATGCTGGGTCTGGTGATGCCATAGATCACTGTGTGACATGCTGGGTCTGGTGATGCCATAGATCACTGTGTGACATGCCGGGTCTGGTGATGTCATAGATCACTGTGTGATATGCCGGGTCTGGTGATGTCATAGATCACTGTGCGACATGCTGGGTCGGGTGATGCCATAGATCACTGTGCGATATGCTGGGTCTGGTGATGCCATAGATCACTGTGTGACATGCCGAGTCTGGTGATGTCATAGATCACTGTGTGATATGCCGGGTCTGGTGATGTCATAGATCACTGTGTGATATGCCGGGTCTGGTGATGTCATAGATCACTGTGCGACATGCTGGGTCTGTATTATTATAGCAAGACATATAGCTCTATATTATATTATTATATTATTATAGCATGTCCTTAATAGAGTCAATTTTCAGCAGACTTTCATTAAGTCTCCACCTTGTCCTAGGTCTGAAGTTATCTCTAGATTTAATTTTCAGAAATATAGGGGTATGATCCGATAGTATTATAGAACCAATACTTGTCTTAACGATAGAGTCTAAAAGGTCTGCTTTTGTAAAAAAACATGTCTATACGTGAATATGTCTGATGGACATGGGAAAAGAAGGTATAGTCCCTTTCATTTGGATTAAATATCCTCCAGCAGTCGTAGAGAGTATTTTTGCAATATAATCTGTTAAGTTATGTGAATAGTTATTTAATGGTTTAAGATTTGCTGTTTGTTTATAGCTTCTATCCTTCTTTGGATCCATGACACTATTGAAATCGCCCCCCACTAGTAAATTACCACCAGCTGATTCATCTATTGTTTCCATAATTTGATCAAGCAATTTTTCTGGATTCCGGTTTGGAGCGTAGATATTAACCAAGGTGTATATTGTTCCATCTATCTTTACCACTAGGAAAACATATCTACCCATAGGATCTTCCAAATTTGAGGCAAATACCCATGGATATTTTTTAAATTTCCACAGTCTATCTGGTGGACTAATCCAATGGGTCTCTTGGATAAAAGCTACGTCCATTTGATTATCATTTAGAAATGTATGTACAGCCCCCCTCTTTTGAGGTGAATTCAGTCCCTGAACGTTCCATGAAACAATATTAAGTGACATCATAAAGAAAAACATTTACCACTGTATCCTGTTTCTCTCTCCACTGGCCCCGGAGAAAAGGAGAGCGGAGAGGAGGAGAGGAGAGAGAGAAAAAAAAAAAAAGAAGAGAAAAAAAAAAACATTTAACATAGAAAACAAGAAGAGTATATACCAATACATGGAGAGAAAAATCCCCATTGGTATTCCAATAGAGTAACCCAATAGTAGCCCTTTGGATAGGCCTGCCTGAATGGCAGGAGTGAGGACACGGGGGAGGGAGGTGAGTAGAGAGTAGAGGTCACAAGAGAGTATGTGAATCCAATTCAGCATAAAGCTAAGTGTCCAATATAGATCACAATTAGTACAAAATGTCAATTCATGAAGCGAGAGGAAGGAAAAATAATAATAATAATAATAATTTTATATATATCCAATTTACATTTTCTCCAACCATTAAGCCAACAGTTCACCATATATTTCAACTATACAAGTGATATTAATCATTAATGATATTGGTCCTGAGACATTAATTGCTAAACTATTAACAAGACATATAAATCGAACAAGTCTATTATCAAGTTAAAAAAAACAGTGTATTATGTGCATCTAAATATGATCAGGTATAGTATTTATCAAAAAAAAATAATGTAGATAGAGAAATATAATATTAGATTATATATACCCTCATTAAGACTATATTAGTAGTCAAGATATCTATCTGGGAAAGAAAAATGGTTTCCCTTTCCTTTCTTTTTTTTCTTATTTTCCTTTCTTTTTCCTTAGTCACTAAAGATTAATAGTTAGTATAGCGTATTATTAAACAGAAAAAAAAACCTAATAACCAATATCCTTACTGTTTACAAATAGTGAATGGCATTAGTCTCAATAGAGACTAGTCCATTATACTTTAGTCAGATCTATATATCTCTTATCAATTAGAAAGCATATTGCCTTATGTGCATAACGTTATAATTAAGTATCAATATTTATGGAAAATAGTTGGCAAACTTTTCTCTTTTTTTTCCTTTTTCTTTAAACTATGATTATGTTAAGTCCCAAGAATCGATAGTTTCTTGTGCTTCAGCAGCATCTTTAACAAGGAATCTTTGATCTTGATAGAATACTGATAATGTCGTTGGAAAGTTCCATTTATATCCCCTTCTGTCTCAACGTTGCAGTCTGGCTGGCAAATTTTTTCCTGTTTTGTCGGGTCGTTGTAGATATGTCTGCAAATATTTTAGAATCCTTAAAGGACCACTCTAGGCACCCAGACCACTTCAGCTTAATGAGGTGGTCTGGGTGCCAGGTCCAGCTAGGGTAAACCCATTTTTTTATAAACATAGCAGTTTCAGAGAAACTGCTATGTTTATCAATTAGTTAAGCCTTCCCCTATTTCCTCTAGTGGCTGTCTCACTGACAGCCGCTAGAGGCGCTTGCGTGATTCTCACTGTGAAAATCACAGTGAGAGCACGCAAGCGTCCATAGGAAAGCATTATGAATGCTTTCCTATGTGACCGGCTGAATGCGCGCGCAGCTCTTGCCGCGCGTGCGCATTCAGCCGACGGGGAGGAACGGAGAGGAGGAGGAGAGCTCCCCGCCCAGCGCTGGAAAAAGGTAAGTTTTACCCCTTTTCCCCTTTCCAGAGCCCGGCGGGAGGGGGTCCCTGAGGGTGGGGGCACCCTCAGGGCACTCTAGTGCCAGGAAAACGAGTATGCTTTCCTGGCACTAGAGTGGTCCTTTAAAATCTGGATCAATAATTCCATTTTTCTGTACTGCCCCCATAATCTGGTTATTAATGAGGTTATTGGAGAAACAGACGATAATATCTCTAGGTACAGTAGGAGCAAGGTTCTTTGGTTTACTTATCCTGTGGTATTTTTGAAAAGGTAAGTCACCTAAAGTTGTTTCTGGAGTAATCTTCTGAAAAAAGAAATTGATCTAATTGATCATATTTGATGGATTCTGGAATACCACGTATTTTGAGATTATTAATCCTGGATCTGTCTTCCAAGTCACCAAGTTTTGTTTCTAGAGATTGTCGTTTTTCATCAAGATTTTTACATTTTAAATTCATTTCTTCAAGGTTTCTTTGCAGTTCTTGGATGGTATTTACTTGCTCTTGTATGGTATTAGATAAGTCCCTTATTTCTGATCTTAATAGACTTGAATTGCCGTCAGAGTCTTGTTTTATTCTGAGATATAATGTTTCCAATGCTTCATTAAGAGTTTGTTGCGTCACTTGTAGTAGAGCCAATTGTGGATATTCGTGACTGGAAGCTGCAGAGTCTCTTCTACTTCCCTGCGATAGTCTGTTAATAGAGGAATTGTCTTGTGTCTTAGGAGAACAGAAGATATTGATATTTCTAGGTCTATCGGAATTAGTTGTAGTAGCTGTGATTGGCTTATCCTTATCCTTCTTCGGAGGCATAATTGATTATTTCCACTTACGGTAATATTCTTCTTATCTGTCTTTTCTTTTCTCGCCTTCTCTGGTTCACTGTTGTCTTTTCTTCTATTTGGAAGCTTTTCATCTGATTGGGAGACTTTGATCAGATCTAGAGGAAGAGTATGCCGGCTATTATAATATATTGTCTTATCTTAGTTCCTCATTTCTTTCACATGTCCTTCCCGTGGTCTTATCTTATCCCTTCTTTCTCTTAGTCAATTTTTAATTCAGTATATTCAAAATTCTTAAGATTACTTAATATACTTAATATATCCGTTTATATTTAGCTTAAAGTGGAATCTTATCTCGTCAATCAAGGTAAAGATTAAGCAGGGATTAGTCAAGCAATATATTAAACTACGGTTCAAATTAAGCTTTTAAATCAGAATGTTCAATATTACTTCATATATCTATTGATATCTATTATAAAGTCGATTCTTGTCTCTTTAATTGAAGTGGAGATTAGGCGGGATTTAGTCCTTTGATTGAAGTATAAATCAGGCGAGGGTAAGTCAGGCAATACGTTGGACCATACTTCAAACCTCTAAATCAATATATTCAACATTACTTCATATTTCTAATAAAGTCTGTTGCAACGTAGGTTCTGGTCTTTTAACTGAGATAAAAGTTAAGCGGGGGTTAATCCGACTGTGTGTCAATTGATATATTTAACCAATATCGTTGTGCTTATTACTTATCTTCTTCAATGTATTGGTATATCTATCAAATATGTCCATACACAATTGCTTATGATAATCCCAAAAATAAACCTTTTCCTTTTTTTCACTCTTTTTTATGAGCATATCAATATCCCTAATGGTTTTAATGGGTATAATTAGGTTTTTTAGGAGGTTCAAACATTCAAGTACTCAGATTATTAGGCTTTTAACAGATTTAAATAATCGAGTTAAAATCATATTCATATAAGCCTTTATCTGAGATAAGCCTTTATCTCACAAACTTAGATAGCAATATACCAGGCCCCAAATGGGCAAACAGGAAATACAGAATCTCATTACTTGCCACTCTTCATGGGAATTCTTTGAAGGCTCTTTGTTAAATAAGCCTGTAAGTTTTACCAGAATCAGCGTTGCTCTTTGAAACTGTGCTTCAGGTAACTTAAATCAGCTATTTATTCCGTTATATTTAACTTTTCATTTCCTCTTATTTTCTCCCCTTTCCTCTTCCTTTTATTTTCGTTTTCCGTTTTCCGACCGCTCCAGCGGCTCAGTATATGAGGGAATAGTATTGAATAATATTAACGGCGATATCAGTAGAATGTAGAATCAGTAGAATGTCAGCAATATAGACAGGAACAGTTCACCGCCTCACAGAAGCATTAGCATTTGGAAGGACTTTTACCGCCAATCCATATCCACCTCTCGGACCTCGCTCTCCTTCCCTCTTATACCCGCGACCACGAAGACGTACGAGCGTGCGTGCGTGCGTCACGTCATCACACCCCTGTACTACACACTGCTGCTGGGGAGTGAGACCGATTGTCTCCATTCCCTGAAGGATAAACTGCCGCTGGGGAAAGAGATCGACCGCCTCTTCTCCCAATAACATACTCGGCCGCTGGGGAGTAGGACCGATTGTCACTACATCCAGTAACTCTGGCTGTAGCTGTGGATCATGGCCGGCTGTCCAGCATCCCTGTAGGGCCGGTGGAGAGACCTCGGTCCCATCTACATCTGCCTCCTTCTTCCCAGGACCAGTCTATGAGGTTCCCTACTTCGGGTAATTCCGGCTGCCACTGGGGAGGGAGGCTAACATCCTCTGATGAAAATTCAATTAAAACTGTGGGCGCATCCTCCCAGATCAGTTGCACCACCTCTGCCGAAGGGCCGCTGCAAACCTTTTTCCGCTGGAGACCTCCTCCCCTGGCTTTAGCCATCAGGAACTCGTGGTCTCTCCTGGCTTGTATCTCGACGGTCATCTGGTTCAAGATCACCTGGAAGGTCTCCATCGACACATTAGAGCCATACCTGGCCAGTCGCTGCCGCACCTCGAACAGAAACTATGAGGAAGAGTCAGAGGATGCCATGCTTGACTGCTCCCAGTCTGTCAGTACCTCGGCTTCCAGGGGCGCTGCACGAATGCTAGCGTTGCCCTTAATATAATCCACACGTTACCATTGTCTCCAAGATGCTGCTCCTCGCACTTGGAAGCCATCCCGCTGCTGCCACCAATGTAACGGAGCTCCCTGTACACCTGCTGGGTTCCTCCGCCAAGGACCGCTTCCTAGCTGGAACAGGGGACAAACCGCAGCACTTCTGCCCACAGTCACCGTGGCTTGACTGGGGCCCTGGAACCGCTTCTTCCTGGAGCCGAATGGGGAATTCGCTCTAGACACCCCCAGGCTCTGGATGACACTCAGTCCTGGGAGCTCTAGTCCTTACAAGGACTTTCCCCGTTGAATCCCCTGCAAGCTGGAACAGCAGACACAGGGGTAAATCTTCTTTCCCTCCAATAACAGGACGACACACAGTTTTGGAGTGCAGGCTGGAATGTTTAATGGCAGCCACAACTAGCCTTATATGCATGTCCCCATGCAAGGGGCACTCCCCTCTGGACCTTGTGGGGGACTGCAGCACAAAGTCACAGACCAATGACAAAGGTGTTTAAATGCATGACACTCCGATATACAAGCATACAATCCCTCCTCTCTGCCTTGGAGATAATTGGATCAGTAACTGTACTAATTCTAATCCAATTATTTCCTGGAAGACATCATTTTGACCAACCGTGTGTAGCGGAGAGGCAGTATAATCTACAAGATCTCCGCTGGTAGACAGGAACACAGGCAATAATCAGCATAGGCAGGTACAGCATACAATATTCCAGGTAGTGTAATAAGAATCCTTCCCTCCCAAGAACTAGACGAGACATAGGCTGGGAGTCAACTGAGTGCTTTATTCACAGGTCACAGTATTTATGCAATTCCCCATGCAAGGGGTTTCCCTACTGACATTGCAGGGGTTGTACAGTAGGGGACTACATGGGGAACTTAGCAACCTGGACATTTCTCCCACAATGCACTGCTGCACGAGAGGGACACTCCCACCAGAATATACAGTTAAGTGGATTATCCCCTCGTGCAGCAGAACCAATATTTCACATAAAAATATACAATTTCCACAATATTCGTCTGATTTCAATAAATGGACGTTCGGTAGATAGCTGGGGTCTGAGCGCACGTTTCGTGAAAGTGCCGCTCATATCCCAGCTTAAATAGCCGAACGCCGCACGAAATACATATATTTTCTAAGTTACCTTCAAACTACCGAATGACTATATAGAAACACATTACCGAAGGACCGGGGCTCCCGAACGGCTTGGAAGTCCAGCGTTATTCGTGCCGTCGAGTAGCCGATTTTAGTTCCAGGCGCTCGACGACCAAATACCGCTGAACTTAACAAAGGATCCAAAATGGCCGACCGCCGCGTGGTCGGTAGCCGAACGACGGCCACCCTGAATCCTCTTAATTGCCGATTGCAACAATGTTGCAATCCTTAATGGGCGCCACACGACCTCCTGTGTGTGGTCTCCATTTGGTAGTTTGTTCGTTTCACGAAGGGTGTTGAAATTCACCGTTCGTGAAACGATTACATGAATGCTGGCGGTTTTCGTATGCCGGCAGCACAGGAACGCTAGGATTCCTTTGAACCATATTACACAGAATACATACGCTTGGTTCTTAAAGGTATATACACGTATGCATAACATTACATATACATAAAGGACAATGAACAGTGGCTGGATTTGCCACACCGTGCACATGGTCCAATGCCCAAAACAGTTCCATGAAATCAGTGCTAACGGTTTGGTAGTCTTTTACAGGTTTCCCTGCAGGGCCCATAGTCTATGAGCAGGAGGCTGGCAAGCAGGGTCCTCCAGAGGCTCATGGCAAACTCACTTGGAGCGGGGAGTTTGTCACTTACATAGTCATTTTGTTTTTGATTATTATTTTTATTTTCGGTTATTTTGTTTATTAGGTAGTGCCTTTTATATGTAGTATTAAAAGTTACGTTTTATACTCCCCCCCCCCCCCCCTCCCTCCCCCCCCCCCTCCTATATCCTGGTGACCCAGCCTTAGGCCTCCACTCCTGGTAGTTCCTTTTCTAGTTCAAATTTCATAATGACCCAATTTCACTTGGGGTAACCCCCCCAAACAGAAGGTTAATAATTTAATTACCTTTCTCGCTCTCTTATTGTAATTTCTTTTTTCCTTCCATCCAGGCCTGGTCATTGTCACCCTTTCCATCATCACTGTGATGGAGCAAAGAGAAGAATCGTACTTTGCAGGTCGCCAGCAGGTTAAGGAGGAGAACGCTGGAAAGAAGGCCACAGGTTAGCAGTCGATTCACAGTGACGATGTTGACAATTTATATTGTTGCAGTAGATTGCGGATTATATGATTATATTTAGAAAACTGGGCAGACTAGATGGGCCGAATGGTTCTTATCTGCTGTCACATTCTATGTTTCTATGACAATGTACACAGTGTCTTAAACCTATTTTATGGCCATCGCTGACCTCCATGATTGGTAATCTCATGGCTGGTCTCCATTGTGCATTATGGGAGTTGTAGTTCTGCTGCGTTTGGGGTCTAACATTTGGCCACCTCTATTCTCGTGCCTTACATTAAGATATGCAGGTAAAACGCTATTTAAATGGCTGTAGTGTTTTATGGTGTGATGTTAGTGACATTTTTTTTGCTTGGTCCTGTCAGTCCCAGCGTCTGCATGGCACATACGTAATGCCACAGCGAGGGCACTGTATAGGAGACATCAGTCTAGGACAGTGACTCTGCTTCCGTGTCGGGAGGCAGGGGGAGGGATATGTGAAGCAGCTCCCCTGTCCTCCCGCGAGCAATCAGTGTGGAGCGTTGCCGCGTGTTACCATGGCAACGCTCCACACAGCATCGCGCGGGAGGACAGAGGAGCTGCTTCACATATCCCTCCCCCTGCCTCCTGACATGGAAGCAGCACTTACCACCACCGGACCACCAGGGATGGCTGTCTCCCCCCCCCCCCCCCCCTTTCATTAAAGGTAAGAAGAAGGGAGGGGGGGAATACTGATTCAGTATATATATATATATATGTATATATATATATATATATTTATTTTTATTTTTTTTAAAACACCTTTACCCCCCATATCCCCTCCCCACACACACAGTACCCCCACAACACACACAGCACCCCTACCCCCAACACACACAGCAACCCTACCCCCACAACACAGCAACCCTACCCCAACACACACACACACACAGCACCCCTCCCCCTCCCCCCACAACACACACAGCACCCCTCCCCCACAGCACAGCACCCTTACCCCCGCCCTGCACCCCAACCCCCATACAGCACCCCTACCCCCCCACACAACACCCATCAGACACACACACCCAACACCCCTCAGACACACACACCCAACACCCCTCAGACACACACAACACCCCTCACACACACAACACCCAACACCCCTCACACACCCAACACCCAACACCCCTCACACACACAGCACCCCACACACACACACACAGCACCCCACACATAAACACAGCACCCCTCCCCCACAACACACATCACCCCTCCCCCCACAACACACAGCACCCCTCCCCCACAACACACACAGCACCCATACCTCCCAACCCCCACACAGCACCCCTACCCCCACACACACACACACACCACCCTTCACACACACATACCACCCTTCACACACACACAGCACCCCTCACACACACACAGCACCCCTCACACACACAACACCCCTCACACACACAACATCCCACACACACACACACAACATCCCACACACAGCACCCCCCCCCACACACACAAACAGCACCCCCCCCCCCCACACACACAGCACCACAAACACATACACTGCACCCCTCAATGCAGTATGTGCGTGTATTCAGCAATCTGTGTGTGTGCGTGTATTCAGCAGTCTGTGTGTGTGTATTCAGCGGACTGTGTGTGTATGTATTCAGCGGAGTGTGTCTGCATGTATTCAGCGGAGTGTGTCTGTATGCATTCAGCAGTCTGTGTGTGTGTACTTCAGCAGTCTTTGTGTGTATTCAGCAGACTGTGTGTGTGTGTATTTATCAGTCTCTGTATTCAGCAGTCGTGTGTGTGTATTCAGCAGACTGTGTGTATCTATTGCATTTGTTGGAGATACTAATAAATATAAGCTTAATTTTATCTATTTATATCATTATTTAAAATTTGTATAATTGAACTCTCTGTTGTTGTGTTCTTTTTATTTTTTATTTTTTTTATTTTTTTAAAATTCTTTATTTTTGTTCGTGCATAGGGTTAACATGTGAATTTGCACTGCCGAAATAGCTCGTGCACTCAAGTTTGCATACACGCGTAAACACATGGCATTGATGACATTGCACTTTTTTAAGTAGTTATATAAACAGGATAATTTCTCACGCTCTTAAAGACAGATGAAAGTAATATTTTGATTCACAGATATGTGTCACTTTGCAGTCTCAGGAAGAGTAATGGTCAAGCTAGGACATTCATTACAGGACATAGTTATACACTTTTAGCTTTTACTGTGCAACGCCCCTGGTACAATCTGTGTTGTGACTTGTAATTATGCCTCGCTAGGCGATAGAAACATACATACAAATAGCCGCCCATGTGGCCAGTGGCACTAGGCTGAGTAATGCATATTGCTTAGACCGTACTAGGGAAGCCAACTGGGTGTTTGACAACTGTGGACAAGCATGCAAGATGGTCCGAGGGGACACACGAGGGCTATGTTAGCCGTGTAGCTTAAATGCTTTGCGGCATATGAAAGTGGGCCAGCTGGGGTAGGCTATGGTCAGCCTGACCGGGGCAAATACAGATCCCCCTGTATATATGGTAGGATCACTTAAGGACATGGTCGTATGGCAGGGTCCCAGGTGATATCCTAAGTCGCTACCTTCGCTAACTATTTGGGATTCCCGTTTATATTTCTAGGTAGCAGAGTTAAAACTGTGGGGCGCTTGCTAAGGAGGCGAGCATTAGTACCCATCGCTTACCACACCACATATGGAACTCAGTATAGAATCTCATTTTAAAGGGAACAAACAAAGGCTGCATAATATATAACATTGCTTTCCCTGCTGATAAGGATGTTGTGTTGCTTAATTTCAGTAATAGCGCGGTGTAAGCGTAAAAATAAACCATCAGTGTAATGCCTTATGTGATTAGGTTCGGATTGTTATCTCAAGTTAGGTTGGCATGTAGGCTACTGCTATGCCGTGTAGGCTGTCACATAGAAAAAGCAGTGGCAAAAGCTCTATAGTGATTAATGTACAATTACAATTTATCAGGTTAAAGGCTATATACTGTACATTTTCCTAGCATGTAAAATGCAGGTCTTATGTTATGAGGCATTTTGATAGAGTCCAATTGTAGCGGGGTGTGCGCCTGGCAGGTTCCGTCCATGTGCAGCCGCTCAGCCGTGCCCCTCTGGGTGCCTAGTACAGTCCCTGGGGAGATTGGTGAGAGAGGGATCAAAGTGAGGGTTACAGTTCAGCACGGGTTCGGGTGTTACCGCGTGGTGATGGCAGCCATCTCAGGTATCTCGGGAACCTGCAGCAAGTGTCCTCTTCTGGCTGTAAGTTGCGTTGCTTATGAATTTCAGCTGCGATATGGAGAGTTCATCTGTGCTGTTGCTCCCTTGTGGGTGGGCTGTCATCAGACGCTGCAGCCCTGTTGTGTAGGTACATCAGGCAGGAGTCCCTCATTAGAGTGTCGCTTGCCGGGTCGTCCCGCAGGTAGGTTCTGTGAAGGGGAAGCGGTGTGGGCTACTTCTGAGCCTTGTTGCCTGCCTTGGTGAGTGTCCTGGGGTGGATCCGATTTTGGCGCCACCACATATGGCCGCCGCCATCTTGCCTGCTGTGTCCTGGTTCCTGGTGTCGGAGCAGGGTGGCCCTGCTGCTGCGCCCTGGTGGTCGGGGCATGCGAGGGTGAGGACCGGGATCACCCCCCCGGTCCATAGGGGGGGGAAACGGGACCGGCAAGCTGCTCTGGCAATTGGCGTGTGGCAGTTGGGAAGGGAGGCCTGGCAGCGGCCGTCCACCTCGCTCCCCTCCCGATTAGGCCGCAGCCCTCGAAGCTTCGTTCTTCCACTATGGGGTCCAAAGCTCCCGATCTCGGGGTCCGCTACCTCTCCCACAGCCGTGGGTACTTTGTAGGCTTGTCGGTCAGCAGATTAATTTGCCATTTGTAGCTTAAGAGGCCCGATTGCTCCGGAGCCTCTCCTGCATGCGACCGGTTAGCATGGCGGTCCGGCCCCGCCCCCCGTTGTTGTGTTCTTTTAAAACAAAAGTTGTTAATTAGTTTGGACAAGTTTAAGAGTTGTTTTTTTCTAAACGTAAACCTCAGTATTCAGGTTTAATTGCCGAGTTGGCACTTTGAGGAAAAAAAAGTTGGCATGTATTGCGGTTTGGGCACTTATTAAGGGCCTTATTAAAATGAAACTGTTATGTTTTTCCCCACACATACACACACAGCACCCCACACACACACACAGCACCCATCACACACAACACCCCACACACACACACACAGCACCCCCCCCACACACACAGCGCCCCACACACACACACACACACACACACAGCACCCCACACACAAACACATATACTGCACCCCTCAATGCAATATGTGTGTGTATTCAGCAGTCTGTGTGTGTATTCAGCAGTCTGTGTGTGTGCGTGTATTCAGCAGTCTGTGTGTGTGTGTGTGTGTGTGTGTGTGTATTCAGCGGACTGTGTGTGTGTGTATTCAGCGGACTGTGTGTGTATGTATTCAGCGGAGTGTGTCTGTATGTATTCGGCAGTCTGTGTGTGTACTTCAGCAGTCTGTGTGTGTATTCAGCAGTCTGTGTGTGTATTCAGCAGACTGTGTGTGTGTGTATGTATCAATCTCTGTATTCAGCAGTCTTGTGTGTGTGTATTCAGCAGACTGTGTGTATCTATTGCATTTGTTGGAGATACTAATAAATATAAGTTTCATTTTATCTATTTATATCATTATTTAAAATTTGTATCATTGAACTCTCTGTTGTTGTGTTCTTTTAAAACAAAAGTTGTTAATTAGTTTGGACAACTGTACGAGTTGTTTTTTCTAAACTTAAACCTCAGTATTCAGGTTTAATTGCTGTGTTGGCACTTTGAGGAAAAAAAAGTTGGCATGTATTGCGGTTTGGGCACTCGGGCTCAAAAAGGTTCGCCATCACTGGTCTAGGACAAGGGCCTTATTAAAATGAAACTGTTATGTTTTTATCTTATATCTCCATGGTGACTGTGAGCTGCTGTTTATCCGCATGGAATGTGTGGGTGCTGCGCATGGCCCCGCACTACAGGTATATTCTCACCTCCCTTTTTTATTACATCATCAGTCTGGCATTCACTGGTCTTGGGTGCTACCATGACTGGCAGTGAAAGAGGTAAAAAGAAACAATGCAGTTGGAAATAATTCTCCCCTGCACTCCCTGTGGTTTATATTTCCACTTTTTGTAAAGAGAGTTCTAATGTTTAAAGTTCCTTTGTTGTACAGTATGTTCTATTTAGATTTGTGTATGTCCTGTACGGTACCAGCTAGAGCCTGCAGCAGGTTTCATGGAGGCTGTGTCAGTCAAAGACTGCAGAGAAATTATCTACACACTAAAACGGTTTCATTAAGCTAAAGATGTTTTGGTGCTTAGTGTCTTTTCAAACAGAAATGTGTTATTTCTATATGATGTAGCAGTAGGTTATTTGTGATTTTGGTGACAATTTCTGCACTTTTTCTTAAGTATATTACAGAGTTTTGAAAATTCAAAAACTAGATCTTTTGGTTTCTACGTTTAATCCCTAACTGTGACCTATTATTTGATGACACCACGTTCCTCCCTATTATTGTCCTTTACCAAATGAAAAATGATTTCTGAAAAGAACAGCTTGAAACATGATGTTCTGGGTTTCATCCGCCCACTCTAGCAACGTGTATTTCCTCTATTACATTCAAGCTTACAAAGTTACCTTTCTCAGTTACCAGTATAGTAATCATTACATTTTACATCTTTTTCAGATGTCCAGATGAGCAGACAAATCCATGAAGATCACGACACCTGCAGATATTCACCAAATAATGATTTTGAGGACTTGGTCATAATAAAGAAAGAGGACTCTGAGGAAGAAAATCTTCCAGAGTCTCCTATAATTTCCCAGAAGAAAAAAGCCCCACGAGAGAAGCCATTCTCGTGTTCTATATGTGGGAAATCTTTTATAACAAAAACAAGGTTTGTGATACATCAGTGTCTTCAACCAGGAGAGAAACCATTTTCGTGCTCTGAGTGTGGTAAGAGTTTTCGGCAGCACTCCCACTTTGTTAGACATCAGGGAATTCACACAGGAGAGAAACCATTCTCCTGCTTTATATGTGGGAAAGATTTCCGTACTAGAAGTTACCTTGTCACCCATCAGAGGACCCACACTGGAGAAAAGCCTTTCTCCTGTTCTGAATGTGGAAAAAGTTTTCGTGCAAAATGTTATCTTGTCATCCATCAGAGAATTCACAGTGGAGAAAAGCCTTTTTCATGTTCGGAATGCGGTAAATGCTTTATCAGTACTTCTGATTTCATGAGGCATCAGCGAATTCACACAGGAGAAAAGCCTTTTGTATGTACTGAATGTGGGAAAGGTTTCATTACCAAATCCAATCTTGTGAAACATCAGAGAATTCACACGGGAGAAAAACCTTTCTCTTGCCCTGATTGTGGGAAACATTTTAAACAGCAGTCGAGTATTGCCGTACATCAGAAACGTCACATGAGGGATAAACCGGTCTCACACTCGAGCTCAAAGGAACCCGTTAACCAGAGCTCAGATCCTGCACCACTTCTGCCACCCCAGGCAGAGGAGAAAACGTTCACGTGCACTGAATGTGGAAAATGTTTTAAATATCATGGAAGTCTTATTATACACCAGAGGGCTCACAAAGAAGATAGTGAGTTTCGCAGACTAAATGTTCAAAGCAATTCAAGTGAAACCAGTGCTGTAGTGGATATTAAAAAATTCACCCTGCGGAAAAAGACATATCCCTGTTCTGAATGTGGGAAATGTTTCAAATACAAAGCAAATTGCATCAGACACCAACAAACTCACACAGTCGTCAAACATTTTGCTTGTGCTGCATGTGGTGAATGTTTTGGCAAAAGATCTCATCTTGCAAAACATCAGAGAACTCACAGCGGAGTAAAGAAACCTTTCTCATGTTCTGAATGTGGAAAATGTTTTACATTTAGTGGCAGTCTTATTAAACATCAGAGGACTCACACAGGAGAGAAAACATTTTCTTGCGCTCAGTGTGGGAAAAGATTTTTTAAGAAGTCAAATCTTCTCAGACACAGAAAAATTCACACAGGAGATAAACCGTTTTCATGCTTGGATTGTGGGAAATGTTTTCAAATGAAATCAAACCTTGTGACACATAAGAGAATTCACACTGGGGAGAAGCCTTTCTCATGTTCAGAATGTGGGAAATGTTTTCGACAGAGCTCTGGTCTTGTTACTCATAAAACCATTCACACAGCAGAAAAACCATACACATGTTCTGAATGTGGGAAATGCTTTAAACACAGAGGAGGTCTCACTATGCACAAGAGGACTCATCAGGAAAAAATCACTGTCCATGAGGTGAAAGTGGAGAACATAGATGTAGCAGAAGCTGGTGCAGACACCCAGGCTATCAAACAGGAGAGAAAAACCTTTCCTTGCCCTGAATGTGGGAAATGTTTTAAGCATAATGCAAGTCGTAATAGACACCAGAAAACGCACACAGGGGAAAAACCGTACTCGTGTTGTGAATGTGGAAAAAGCTTTAGCCACAACACCAATCTAATTTCACATCAAAGAACTCACACGGGGGAAAAACCTTTCTCATGTTCATATTGTGGGAAATGTTTTAGTCGGAACTCTCATCTCATTACTCATAGAAGAGGTCACACAGGGGAGAAACCTTTCTCGTGTCTTGACTGTGGGAAGTGTTTTGCCGAAAGAGCAAAGCTTTTTAAACACAAAAAAATCCATACCAAAATAGAAACCTTCACTGTGTCTTAAATCTTTTAGCTGAATTATAATTTATGGTGTTGGTAATGCTGACAATCAATTAACTTGGCTTGCCCCAATCAGATGCCTCCGTACTCCCACTCTTTGCCTTCAGACGCTAACAGCACAATTCAGAAACCATTGCAAAAAGCACGGCCCTGTTTACTGTGGTTTTGTTTAATAACATATGGATGAAGCATGGACTTTACATTCTGTTTAGGTTTGGTAATAATTAATTCACATAAATGACCTGCAATTAAGGTTATTTGTTTTATTAGCAGAGGGGGATGAAAGTGAGCATAGATGAATTTGTTTGTGTGTAAGTTTCTTCCATGTGTTCAGGTATGTGTGTATATGTAACTAGGGGGGAAAGATTGACAGCCAGCTGTATACCAATGAAGTCAAGTGTTCTAATATTAAAGGGAATCAATCCACACTTAGGGAAGCATCTTTACCCTTTGGCATTAATGGAGAACTCTGAGAGCACATGGCCAAACCAGGTAAAACTAGTTACTGTTGGTCAGCACCGTTCCCCCATTACCTGCTGTGGCAGAAGCAGCCACCAGAAACTCATATTTACATTGTTATTTGTCCCTAAACCTATATGTCCATGCATCTTATATATGGTACCAGCATGTTAAGGAAGAATAAATGTGCACCTACCGTTATTGGGTCCGTGGGTGGCCGCCGTTCGCCTAATCTCCACGTGGCGGCGGCCATCTTAACTGCCGAACAGCGGTGTTTGGTCGTCGAGCGTCTGGAACTAAAATCGGACGCTCGACTACCCAGACACCGCTCAGACCTCCAGGATCCCCAAATCGTATGATCCAAACTGCCGAACGGCCCGCCGTTCGGTAGTTTGTATTCTCCAGTTTAGGGGATTCATCCGAACCAAAGATTGGGGTCGGATGGCTGAGCTATTCGGCACTTTCTAGGCAGTGAAGTAGACCGACTACAGGGCCAGAATCTATGGAGCCGTTTTCGGCTACTGTGTCCCTGCAGTCGGTCAAATCTTTAAATACCTGTAACTCCCGAACCCCTGGTCTGATCTGGGTGAAATTTGAATATGTTACTCACCCAGAGCAGACCTACCAGGGGACCCCTCATTTATCCTCGTACCCCCCGTATTTAGGGGTCATTCAGAAACTGGGGAAAACTCGGTTCCCTCTAATTAATTTACCTGCTAATCTAAGGGGAGGAGAGGGAGGGGAGGTGATTGTGAGGTGATTGGTTGTTTTGAGTTACCTCCCTTGCATGGGAAAAAGCCATAAAAGAAATTGTGTGAATAAAGCTGACAGTTGACCTCCAAGCTATGTGTCGTCTAGTTCTTGGAGGGAAGGGATTGTAACCACGCTACCCGTTTGATACCTGTATTGGATTGCTGTTCCTGTCTACCAGCGGAGCTACCTTGGATCGTACCTCTACTCCGCTACAATTGGTGGCAAGCGACGGGATCGTACTACACAGCAAGAGGCATTCAGCAGGAATTAAAAAGGACTGAATGGAAACAGATTATACCCTTTTGAAACGGGACACGCTAAAAGAGTTACTGGAAGCGAGAGGGAGGATAGCAAGCAACAAAACAAAGGCTATCCTAATCGCAGAACTCATGGAAGGAGACAGAGTCGCAGCTGCTGCAGCACCTCCAAGGGAGGGGGAAGAAACTGAGTTTACCAGAGAATATCGGGCCAGGATGGCTCTATTCTCACCAGCCATGGCAGCACAGAAAGCAGACCAGGTGTACAACGATGTACAGGCTCTCTTTATGCAGCGATCAGCGCAGGGGAGCGCAACAGCGGCCCCCACCCCGCCAGCGAAAGCTAAAATACCGTACCAGGTATTCAAAGCATTTAATGATACCGAGGGGGACATTGATGGCTATTTACAGAACTTTGAACTTTTGTGCCAGCTACATGCCATTAGCACTGAAGAACAAGTACGAGTGCTAGCGGGTAACCTATCCGGCCACGCAGCAGATGCCTACCGAGCAATGCCGGCAGAGGATATCAGGGACTATCAAAAGGTAAAACAAACCTTGCTCGCACGGTATGCCCTTACACCTGAAGCATACCGAACACAGTTCCGGCAATTACCCAAATCAGAAAAAGACTCACATACAGAATTTGCGCACCGCCTACAACGGGCCGCTGACGGGTGGCTTGAGGCAGCCAAAGCCGTCACGGCCCAAGAGATCAAGCAATTGATGATGCTGGAGCAGTTTTACCGACGTTTGTCTCCACAGTTACAGATCTGGGTAAGAGAACGTAAGCCCCGTACTCTGCATGAGGCCGCTCAACTAGCCGATGAGCATCTGGACTCCCGGCGGGAACAGCATTTCTCCAGTAGAGTGCAATCTACGCCAGCTGTTCCCCAGCTTACCCCAGTAAATCCGCCCCGACCAGGGGGGACCTACCAGTCCCAAACCCCCCGGTACAACAACCGGGCATCGGTCCGGTGCCATGCATGTAACCAGCTGGGTCACATGCAACGAGACTGTCCCCAAAACCGGGCCAGACCAGCCTGGAACCCTCAACGACCACCAACCACCCCCCGAGCCGCGGTACACTGCTATCAGGGCAGGCCCTGGGCTCAACCTTCCACCTCTACCCAAATAGAAGAACCCTTGGGCACCCTCCATGAGGTAAACCCGGTCCAGGCGGCCTCAGACAACCGCCAGGGCCATCGACAAGTGGTCCATGTGGAGGGCAAGCGGCTGGAGGGGTTAAGAGATTCCGGGGCCACCATCACTCTGGTACGGAACCATTTAGTGGCTCCGAACCATCTCACTGGGGATTGCATTGCAGTTCGAGTGGCAGGGGGAGCTATCTACAAGGTACCCACTGCTAAACTACATTTGGACTGGGGAGCGGGGGCAGGACAAATTGAAGTGGGGATGATGCAGGATCTACCTGCCGATGTGATTTTGGGGAACGATTTGGGGGAGCTAACTTCCGCTTTTGTTACCCGGCCTCCTCCACAGGAAGCTTACCCGGTCGTCACCCGCCAACAGGCTCGCACCACGGCACCCCACCTTGACTCTGAGGCTCAGGTAAGCACAAACCCCCCTGATCACACTGTATTACCCTGGGCTGCCCCATTAGAATTTGGTAGCGAGGTCGCCCTGGACCCGTCCCTACAGGTTTACAAGGACAGGATAGATAAAGACCAGACTGGCAGAGAGGGGGAGAGATATGCTTGGGATAAGGGGTTACTATACCGGTATGCCGAAAAGGTAGTAGCCGGATCCATTCCTGTACCCATTAAACAGTTAATTGTGCCTCGAAAGTATCGACGAGAGTTAATGCGAATCGCCCACGACATTCCCATGTCCGGACACCTAGGGATCAGCCGAACCAAACATCGGCTGTTACAGAACTTCTTCTGGCCAGGGATATCACAGGATATTAAGCAGTACTGTAATACCTGTGATACCTGTCAGAGAGTAGGAAAGCGGGGGGACCGATACAAGGCCAAACTACACACCCTGCCCATTATTGAAGAACCCTTTAGCCGGGTAGCGGTAGACATTATCGGACCACTGAGACAAAAAAGCCCGTCCGGTAAGAAATACATATTGACCGTGGTAGACTATGCCACTAGATACCCCGAAGCAGTAGCCCTGACGAATGTACACGCAGAGACCATAGTAGACGCCCTCATGCGTATATTTACCCGTATGGGGATCCCCCGGGAGATCATTTCAGATCAGGGTACCCAATTCACGGCTGAGGTCACGCAACAGCTGTGGAAAGTATGCGGAGTCCGAGCTATCCTTAATTCCCCATACCACCCCCAGTCCAATGGCCTCTGCGAACGGTTTAACGGGACCTTAAAACAAATGATCCGCACGTTCGTAGCCACTCAGAAGAACTGGGAGCGGTTCTTACCCCATCTCCTGTTCGCCTACCGAGAGGTGCCCCAAGAGTCCACTGGGTTCTCTCCCTTCGAACTGTTGTTCGGAAGGAGGGTAAGGGGACCCCTAGACCTAATAAGGGAACACTGGGAGGGGGGAACGACCATTGACGGCACCCCTATCGTACCCTATGTGTTGGAGTTTCGGAACCGCCTGGAGGAATTGACCCGGGCTGTGCGCAACAACCTCCAGGCGGCCCAGACGCGCCAGCGCCAATGGTATGATAAGGGAGCCAGGGACCGCAGCTTTCAGGTCGGCCAGAAAGTACTAGTCCTGCGCCCCGTCCCTACTGACAAGCTGCAGGCTTCCTGGCGGGGCCCATTCAAGGTGGTAGAGCAGGTCTGCGATACCACCTATATAATCGGCCCCTGCGCCGGGACCGGGGACAGACGCATGTTCCATGTGAACATGCTGAAGCCCTACCACGAGCGCACAGAGGAAGTATCCGCCATCTGCGCCTCGGCTGCAGAGGACACAGATAACCTACCCCTCCCTGACATGCTGGCCCGAGGAACGCTACAAGAGGACCTCGCAGCCGTACAGCTAGGAGACCGCTTGAATCCCCAAGAAAAAGCTCAGGCCCAAAGTTTAATTAGGGAAAAAGGAGCCACTTTTTCCAACCTCCCGGGGTATACCCCGTTAGCTACCCATCGGGTAGAAACCCTAGACCCGATCCCACTCCGTCAACCGCCCTACCGCATTCCCGAAGCAGTGAGGGGGAACATGTACAAGGAATTGAAGGAAATGTTGCAGTTAGGGGTAATTGAGCATTCCGATAGCCCCTGGGCATCCCCCGTAGTACTCGTGCCGAAGCGGGATGGAACTACCCGCTTCTGTGTAGATTACCGGAGGCTCAATGATAAAACCATATCCGATGCCTATCCCATGCCCCGGATAGACGAGCTATTAGACAAAATGGCTAGGGGGAAATACTTAACCACCATTGATCTGTGTAAAGGGTATTGGCAAATTCCTCTAGCCGAGGACGCCATTCCCAAGTCGGCCTTCGTCACCCCATTTGGCCTGTACCAATTCCGGGTCATGCCATTTGGGATGAAGAACGCCCCGGCCACCTTCCAGAGGATGGTGGACCGACTATTGGACGGGTTTCAGGAGTACGCTTGCGCCTATCTAGACGACATAGCCATCTTCAGTTATTCCTGGGCCGATCATCTAGACCATATCGGAGCAGTACTAGACCGCATCCGGGAAGCCGGACTGACCCTCAAGCCCAGTAAATGCCATATAGGGATGGCCGAGGTCCAATACCTCGGACACCGAGTAGGCAGCGGCCACCAAAAACCCGAACCAGCCAAAATAGAGGCCGTAGCTAAATGGCCAACCCCCCGCACTAAAACCCAGGTACTAGCCTTTTTAGGGACGGCAGGATATTACCGAAAGTTTGTACCTAACTACAGCGCCCTAGCCAAGCCCCTTACCGACTTGACCCGCAAGAACCTTCCCAAATTAGTAGTATGGGCCCCAGAGTGTGAACAGGCCTTCCAACTCCTAAAAAATGCCCTTGTTAATGCCCCTGTGTTGGCTGCTCCCGATCCGACTAAACGCTTTCTCGTCCATACAGACGCTTCAATGTTCGGATTGGGAGCAGTACTGAGCCAGATCGGAGCCGATGGCGGTGAACACCCCGTAGCTTACCTCAGCCGAAAGCTTTTACCCAGAGAAGTAAGCTACGCCGCCATCGAAAAGGAATGCCTTGCCGTGGTGTGGGCCCTCAAGAAACTACAGCCCTATTTGTATGGACAAACCTTTTCCCTGCTCACAGATCACAACCCGTTGGTCTGGCTGAACCGGGTGTCAGGAGACAATGCCAGACTGCTGCGCTGGAGCTTAGCGCTTCAGCCCTTTGATTTCAATATTCAATATCGCCCGGGGAAGCTCAATGGAAATGCTGACGGGTTATCCCGACAAACGGAACTAGACAAGTGATCTGTGGGTACTCCTCCAGACATCCCCAAGCCGATCCGTTGGGATCAGACTGTGTATGCTGGCTTGGTTCTGGGGGAGCATTGTGGCAGAAGCAGCCACCAGAAACTCATATTTACATTGTTATTTGTCCCTAAACCTATATGTCCATGCATCTTATATATGGTACCAGCATGTTAAGGAAGAATAAATGTGCACCTACCGTTATTGGGTCCGTGGGTGGCCGCCGTTCGCCTAATCTCCACGTGGCGGCGGCCATCTTAACTGCCGAACAGCGGTGTTTGGTCGTCGAGCGTCTGGAACTAAAATCGGACGCTCGACTACCCAGACACCGCTCAGACCTCCAGGATCCCCAAATCGTATGATCCAAACTGCCGAACGGCCCGCCGTTCGGTAGTTTGTATTCTCCAGTTTAGGGGATTCATCCGAACCAAAGATTGGGGTCGGATGGCTGAGCTATTCGGCACTTTCTAGGCAGTGAAGTAGACCGACTACAGGGCCAGAATCTATGGAGCCGTTTTCGGCTACTGTGTCCCTGCAGTCGGTCAAATCTTTAAATACCTGTAACTCCCGAACCCCTGGTCTGATCTGGGTGAAATTTGAATATGTTACTCACCCAGAGCAGACCTACCAGGGGACCCCTCATTTATCCTCGTACCCCCCGTATTTAGGGGTCATTCAGAAACTGGGGAAAACTCGGTTCCCTCTAATTAATTTACCTGCTAATCTAAGGGGAGGAGAGGGAGGGGAGGTGATTGTGAGGTGATTGGTTGTTTTGAGTTACCTCCCTTGCATGGGAAAAAGCCATAAAAGAAATTGTGTGAATAAAGCTGACAGTTGACCTCCAAGCTATGTGTCGTCTAGTTCTTGGAGGGAAGGGATTGTAACCACGCTACCCGTTTGATACCTGTATTGGATTGCTGTTCCTGTCTACCAGCGGAGCTACCTTGGATCGTACCTCTACTCCGCTACACCTGCCAATGCAACTCTCTTCCCCCTGCAGTCACCCTGGTTTCTATTGAATACTACTGGAAGATTGGCTGAGGGAGGGGGCTTATCCTGTTATAAGTCCTGCTAATAGCACTTTGTCTTTGTACTTTCCTCTTGCACTATACACAGCCTCTTTCTATCTGCGTCTGCTTGAAGAACACCTTATTTGCAGACCAAAGGAGTGGTAACTTGTATCACGTGTCACTGTGTTCATTTAGTTACTGCCATTCAATCAATGAATAGTTTAGTAACAGCATGTGTGGACTTATCAATTGTATATGTACGATTTGTTTGATAACCTCTCGTAAATAAATATTGTTACATTGCAGAAAGCAAGGAATCTGGACTTTGACTTTACACTCAGTATTTAAGGTTAGGATATTGAAATATGTTTTTATATTCCTACAGTAAGCGTTATTACATAACCACAGTAATAATCTAAACTAGCAAGTTATTGTAAGTGTATACGGTATATTGCTAATTTTGTGTACATGAGATTGAACACAGCGTGTTTGTGTGAGTGGCTTTTATCTGGGACTATTTGTGGGCTATTTACTAAAGGGTGATTTTCTTTTTCTTTTTCTTAAGTGAGTTAAAAAGGTATTTCAAAATAAAATACACACCCATAATTCTAACTAGAAATTTGTAAGTAAAAAAGAAGTGTGATGGAAAGGGTGGGAAAGGCAATAATTAACACAAAAACATATTTCCTGCCTGCAGAAATAGCAATATGCAAATCTACATGAATATTCAAATTAGCAATCCTTGCTATTCAGGTAGTGCATACCTGAATAGCTACTACCAACTTGATGAAGCCTATTGTGGCGAAACGTGTATAGAAACTCTTTTTTTACACTCAAAGTGTTATTAAAGGAATATTTGGCTATTATACATTGGTTTTCCACATTCCCCTTTTCACTTAAGTATTATATTATTTGCTATTTTATTCTATGCAAGTTTATTTTATCCAGACCTAACTACCACTGTTTTTCCACCATATTGGAATACTAAAGAATCCTTAAAGGACCACTCTAGTGCCAGGAAAACATACTCGTTTTCCTGGCACTAGAGTACCCTGAGGGTGCCCCCACCCTCAGGGACCCACTCCCGCCGGGCTCTGGGGGGAGGAAGGGGTTAAACTTACCTCTTTCTCCAGCGCCGGGCGGGGAGCTTGCTCCTCCTAATCCTCTTCTTCCTCGCGACGTCATCGGCTGAATGCGCATGCACGGCAGGAGCCGCGCTCGCATTCAGCCGGTCGCATAGGAAAGCATTCATAATTTTTTTTTTTTTACTTTTGTAAATCTTTCTTTTATTATGGCACATGCGTTATGGGGTACAGAATAGAAAGATGAGGTATTGTGGGGTAACACAGGTTAATAATAACAAGATGGTATATAATACACTCCTAGAAAAGACTTGTGACGAGAGCAATCTCGTTACATTGCATTGGAGAAGCCTGGCTGCCCGCCTCCTGCCTTTGGACTATGGCCCTGGGAGATTGGGCCCTTTTAAAAAACGTATTCGGCCCTAACAGAGTGCATGTCACTCATTCTGGCCCTTTAAACACAGTGGGGCCATTCGGTACTTGCCCTGTGTGAGCGGTGATACCCCCAGATAGCTATGCCATGGAGCCTATTCATATAATGAAAGACTATGGGAAAGACTTTAGCTCCATGGACAATTGAACTGTGTGAATAGGATCTGAGCGCTATTCGGTAGTTTTGTGCGCTCAGATCCCAGCTATCTGGGGATATGTGAAATGTCTGTGTGTTATGTGTAAAAGGGGACTTTATGTATTTTAAAGTGTTTTATGTCTTTTTGCAACCATGTGCTCAATGGAGTCTGCCTCTAGCCCTGGATAATTGGATTACTTTCCCCTTTGTCTCAAGGATAGAGGCCTCTGTAAAACCTGTTTGAGCCAGATTGATATGCTGCCAGTCAGGGGAACAAAAGATACTTTTACTAACTTTTGAACCCCTGGTCTGATTCATGCCAATTTTGAATATGTTGTTCCCCTTAATGGATTGATTGTGGATATGTATTTTTTATGTGAATGTGATGTATGGTTTTGAAGTTATAAATATTGTGTAAAAAGTATATTTTAAACTGTATGAATAATGGGATTATGTGTCACACTAAGGGGAGGGGATGTGTGGGTTGCACCCGTGATGCTATTGGATATTTTACACCTCCCCTGTGGGCGGTCTTATATGTGTGAGATGGAAATAAAAGCCAGGCTGGATGTGCCAGTCCAGAGTTCCTGCTTAACCCTCAAAGTGAAGTGTCGTCTCATTATTGGGGGAAGATTTATTCTATGCTGTTCCAGTTTGACTGCTAGGAGTGTAAACCTATTCGCATGGTTTTTCCTATTCGGCTGTATACAGCATTCATACGCCTGAGAGCATTCATATGCTTCTCCGATTCGGTGGTTGTGGTGTCTGCCAGAGTGCTTGGAGTCCTCAGGAAACACTAGGAGCATCCTTTAACGGAGGTACCCAGTCGAGGTGCCAGGCGATCCGTTACACTGGTGACAAGCGGCGGGATTTTCCCTTCTTTTTCCCTGCACAGAGGATTCAAGGAAAGCACTGGTATATAGTGCATGGAGGGCAACGCTAGCACTCGTGCAGCAACCCTGGCTTCGGAGGAACTCAAGGGATAGAGCTAGCTAAGGGCAGCGTCCCTATCCGCAGCAACATGGAGCTAGCAAGACCCTGGACAGCATCGCAAACTGCTGACGACTGCCGGGAGGTGTTGAGGAGCTTTGAGGAGTGAGAAG